>NW_028229456.1:77500-147600 GCF_041138505.1 Cibotium barometz | reverse complement strand
GACGTTTTTCTGTCAGCAGAAGAAGCCCAAGATTATGGTGTTGTGGATCCCGTAGCGTTAGAAAACGCTCCAGGTTGAATATTTAGTAAATAAATAAGAAACGTTCAAGGTTTATAAAGAGAGGGTAGATTCTTTTCACATGAAAAAAAAGAAGAGAAGGTGTTTCACACTTTTCTATTCGACCAACAGCTCTTATCTATCTATCTATCCATATGGATAGATAGATACGTTTCTCTATAGTTGAAGTAGAGTCTGAATCTGATGAAAAGATTGGAATAGATAATATTAAATTATTTTATCTTTTGTAGTTTCATATTTGTTTGTCCGAGCAACTACCCTACCCACTTTGACGCCTTACTTTAAAGCGCGCCTTTCATCGTTTAGGCGAAGGGTTTAATAAAATTCGATCTTAAATACGGGGGGATTTGGTTCTTCCACATGGTTAAGAATATTTTGAACCAAATAGATTCTCTGCATCTTTGAACGTGCCAACAAATCAACAACTTATTAGAAAGGCAAGACAACGACTGGGGAGTGGGACAAAATCCCCTGCCCTTCGGGGATGCCCCCAACGGCGAGGAGTATGTACCAGGGTGTATGTGTGACTCGTTCGGATCAGAAACCGAGTGACATTAGGGGATTGATGCCGCAGAAGAATCCTCTTATTGAGATGAGGAAAAATCTATTATCCATCTGTTTCAATAAGGAATGGAAATTCATGGTTACGGTCGGTGCAAACCCGATCATCTTGATTTGGGGTGATAAAAATGAATCGATGATACTAAAATTGAATCATTACGCGAAGTCGGGATGATGGTATCGATTTCCATACCCTTGTCTATACTATTGCAGTGACAGTGACTCCGGGTCAGCTGTTCCGCCAACTTTCGACGTAAAATACCGTTACTATACAGATGATTTTTTCTGCGATAAAGAAGAATAAATAAATTTGTCCGGGCTACCGGGTGGAGCTAGACATTGGGGATCATACGACCCGCCAACAGCGATTTTATTTTTTCTCATTCTAGGGGAATTTAGAGCTCCGGTGTATAGGAGGGACCCAGCTGCCAAAAACTGAACCATGGAAACATTGGAATCCGTAACGTTTCCAGTGCAGCATCCAGCCAATCAGTAAAAAAAAAGTATCTAATCTGGAGTGTTTGCGGACGGGAAAGTCGGAGTAGCAAAAGCCATTGGAATCTTTATTTTTTCACGTTAGAAAGAGAGATAAAAATCTGTAGAAGATAGAAGAATATTCATTCTTGTAACAAAATAACGAAGGGATCATGGGTTCTATTCAAACAATTTCATTTTTATCATTGGCTTAAATATGTGCTAATCAACTAAAAAAAAAAAAAATAGAAATTATGATAACTTATATCCTTCCCGAAACACTTGAAATATTCATGATCTTAAAAGATCGATAAGTTCACCGCACGTAGTGTTATTAAATTCATGTAGTAATAGACTTAGCTTCTAATGATTTTAGAAAACATATTACAATACAACAATCTATCTGTCTGCTTTGGTATCTCCAACTAAGATAGGAACTATCTCGGGAAGCAGCAGGAAAATAAAAATAAATGGATTTTTCGAAAGTTAAAATCTGATCCTCTGTGAGGCTAGACATCTAATGACCAGGGTAAAACGCGGATCTGTGGCTCGGAAGCATCGCAAAAATATTCTTGAAATTGCATCCGGATTTCGAGGGGCTCATTCAAGATTATTTGGAGCGGCAAACCAGCAAGAGAAGAAAGCATTAGCTTCTGCTTATGCAGATAGGAATAATCGAAAGAGAGAGATTCGTCGTTTGTGGATTGCTAGGATTAATGCAGCAGCACGGAAGAATGGAATTACGTACAGTGCGACGATTCACAATTTGTCTGAGAATTAAGTTTATTTGAATTGCAAAACACTCGCGCAGGTCGCTACCCCGGATGCTTATTGTTTCTCCAGGATCGTACGGGCGATCAATAATAAGATACATTGATTGAAGATAATAAACCTCTCCGGATAATTCTTCTCGGAGAGGCAAAAGAGACAGTATCAAATGGATCCTCTATTCTAGCAAAAGGAGAGAGAGAAAAATAAAGAGAAGGAAAAAATTTTTCAGAGATAGGAGTTTCAACTCAACTTAATTCTCTTTAATCACACGCGTTTCACAGTTAATAATAAGTAGATTCTAAAATACCAAATGAGTTAATTCACTAGAGTTCAACTTTCTAGTCGCAATTCATAAAGGATCTAATTCTCATTGTTCGAGAATGGTAGCAAAGCCAGGATACGAGCTCTTTTTATGGCGACAGCTACTAAACGCTGTTGCTTCGAGGTTAATCTATTCATCCGTCTGGATAAAATTCTTCCTTGCTCACTTACGAATCGACGAAGTAAGCTGGTATTTCTATAATCAATAGTTTCATCAGATCGAATAGACGGGGAACGTCTACGGGAAGATCGTTTAGATTTATTCGTGATACTCTTCGTGTGACTACCGATACCTAATAATATTGATTACTTCCGAATCCATTAGAAATATCATTCATTTTTTAACTCTTTGTGAATAGTGTGTTTGTGGCAACAAAAACAATATTTCTTTGATTCCAATCGAGTAGGTGTATTACGACGATTCTTACGCGTAGTGTATCGAGAAATACCTGTAGATTTGTCACCAGTCTCTTTTTGAGTACAACTTGTACACTCTGAAGCAATAGTTACTCTTGCATCTTTACTTTTAGTCATAATTTCGATTATTCCCAGCAATAACTCGATTACTAACCACTTTCCTCACAGGGAACAAGGATTGATGTTTTACCGCTCTGTTTTATCCTCTTTTTAACTGCTCTCTTGGTCAAAAAAATGGAAATAGTAAGGCGTCTGGAAAAAAACGATTTGTTTCTATTGATGAACCAGCTAACAAGCCGAACCATATTGTAGCTATCACAGGGGCCGTGGAAAAATAAACTTTTACATATTGCATTATAAATTCTCCTTCTTCTTGGTTTTTTTATCCCCACTCCCCTTCTTCCCTTTCTATTCTTTTTCTTTTTACCATTGAATATTTATTACGCGTCCATTGAATCCTCTTCCTAAAAAACCAGAATAATTGTATTATTCCAGTCCAAGGATTGAAAATGGTACGAGACAATGCCCCCCTCGAGTCATAGATTTTTTTTGCTGGTAGCCAATACCTATAATTATTGATTATAATTAATCAAATAGTTTTAGATCGACGATGTCAATTATGAATCAAGATTAATAGGGATGTAGCGCAGCTCGGTAGCGTGTTTGTTTTGGGTACAAAATGTCGCAGGTTCAAATCCTGTCATCCCTATTTCTGATCAACGAAGATAAGAAATTACTCCAACTGGAAAAGAGCGCTCTTAGTTCAGTCCGGTAGAACGCGGGTCTCCAAAACCCGATGTCGTAGGTTCGAATCCCACAGGGCGTGTCTATTGTTGTTCAACCAGAAACTAATTAATTTAGTTAATACGCATTGAAGATACAGAAGCAAGAGAAAGGAATATTGTTGCTGTGGACAACCTTTATTCCCACCCTTCCTAGATGAGAAGGGTTTCGGGACTAATCATAGAAAAGGTAGATTAGATAGATTAGATAGAGGAAAAAAGAAAGAAAGAGAGAAAAAAGAAGATGAAATGGAAAGGAAGATAAAAAGAAAAAGATGGATCTATCCAGATAGATATCTTTATTTGTCTTCCCTATTTCATCGTATTTTTTAAGATCTGAACATTATTAATATCTATCGAATATCTAATTGGTCACCGCGTCGATATTGTGAATATGCAGTTACAAATGGTCCAGCTAAGGTTATTGGGATCGAACCTAACACAATTCCAGATAGTAATGCTTCAACCATTCTAGTTTGTACATATCTAATATGAATACTTACCGGATTGGATTTAGGTGTCGACCAATAATCAATAATTGGTAAGTACAATGAATTAGTAAGCGCCGATGGGGCCCTCCTTCTTCGTTCTTTTCTCTTTCTAGATGATACTGCTATATCACAGAATCTGGATTTTGTTCAATCCAACAAATAATGTTAAGGTTAAAGTTGGTACGGATGTTGAAAAAGCGAAGTAACTTAATAGGGTGAGCATGGATTTGAATACCAAATTATCTAACAGATGAATTAGTATACAATTTTATGTAGTAAATTCTTACTCAAAATTGTTGACTCAGGTTTGTTGGACCAACATTAAGTAAAGCATGTGAGCGTATGAGAGTGGTTCATCCGGCAGGGCCACGTCTCACTAATTTATAGAATTGACAACCATATATTTTTCTACCGTTGATCAATCGAGTGAGAATAATTGAAGTGGCCCCCCCACCCCCCCCAATAGCTAATAGAGGTCGTACAAAGATAACGTAACAATCTCAATACTGGGGGTTACCAGAAATCCTAAAAAATAGGAGAAGGTGAATAAGGGTGGATTGGTTGAATGGGAACGAATATTAATTGGACGTTTGGGAAAAGAACCCTTGACCATTCGGTGAGACCAACGAGAGACAAAGATTGTGTTATATCTGTATCTTGTATTTTATTGGTAGAATTTATTTAGAGATTCAAGACAAGTTTAATGGGAGTTACATAGTTTTAATAAGTGACGAGATAGATGTGTGGTCAATAAATGGTATGAAATAATTATTGAATATTTCACAATAGTTATAATGGACCAATCGTTGGATAACCCTCAAACGGCCCGTACCAATATCTCCCACCTGTTAATTACTTACCAATTTCAAATCCGGTTTCTTTCTTTTCACCTTTCTAATATCTTTCGTAGCATGAAAGATAAATGACAATTAAAAAGAAAAAAAGTATTGAAGAGAAATAAAAAGAGGGAAAGGGACATAAAAGTATGGACGTAATAAGTGTCGAGATTCCTATTATAAGATATTGATATTGATAGTTACTCAAAAAGAAAAGATGATTATTGGTAGTCTATCAGATTCTACTTGCCAGGAACAAGTAACCTTGCCGCATCGAAGGGAGGCTAGCTATACTGATCCAGTATATTTCGGATATACCCTTGGTATAATAGTGACAACCTAATTTGGATTGATTGCGGTTCGGTGAGGTATGCCGGTAGATTCTGCATCTTCTAGCGTTGATACCTTTTTTCGTTTTCGAGAAACAATCCTTTTTAGTATTACAAGAGAGATACGGAGCTAAACATGTCTGGGAATACGGGAGAACGTCCTTTCGCCGACATTATTACTAGTATTTGATATTGGGTCATTCACAGCATTACTATACCCTCCCCGTTTATTGCAGGTTGGCTATTTGTCAGTACAGGTTTAGCTTACGATGTTTCCGGAAGCCCCCGCCCAAACGAATATTTTTCAGAGAGCCGACAAGAAGTTCCTTTAATAACTGGCCGTTTCGATTCGCTGAAACAAGTTGATGCATTTACCAAATCCTTTTAGGAGGTACCAATGGCTCTAGATAAGACTTATCCAATTTTCACTGTTAGATGGTTGGCTGTCCACGGATTAGCTGTACCTACGGTTTTCTTCTTAGGATCCATATCAGCGATGCAATTCATTCAAAGATAGTTTTTACGTGAGCTTCGAATATATGACACAACCAAATCCGAATAAACAGAGTGTAGAGTTGAATCGTACAAGCCTTTACTGGGGACTATTGCTGATTTTTGTACTTGCCGTTCCATTTTCTAATTATTTTTTCAATTAGAAACTGGAAAGAATTGTCAATCTCGAGTGAAAAAGATAAAGATCCTAATTATTTGTGACTGTTCATGTCTCGAGTCATGACCAAGTGATGAAACCAAAGTAGGGGAGGAGGTGGAACAAATGACCAATACCACTGGAAGGATTCCTTTGTGGTTAATAGGTACTGTAGCTGGTACACTTGTTATAGGTTCGGTGGGCATATCCTTTTACGGAGCCTATTCGGGGTTAGGATCATCTCTTTGATAATGACTAATCCTTGAAGACTCTCTTTCACTTCACTCACAGATCAAGCAAAAAAGTTGTGCTGAATCTCACAAGATTTCCACTTTTTTTTTTATTACTCCTTCGCGGTTCAAAAAAATTCTTGTTCAATCTATCTATATCTATCTATATCTATCTATAGATAGATATCACTCCAATTATGACAATCCACTGAATAAACGAATTATTCGATCGATTCTTTGAAGAAGAATCGATCGAGGTCGAGTGTTGTGACACTAGACTAGTTCCTACAACTCATAGTTTTTACTATCATTGGGTAAGTATTAGACACAAATTCATATCACGGTTTGGGAAGAGGTTAGATACGTTTGAAGAAACAGACTAATTTGATAGAGTCACTCGAGAGGTTTTCGGATACAACTAATATAGATATAGAAATCTTATTGATTTACAACCCTAAATAAAAAAGCGAGACTTCTTATTTCCCCCTACTAGCAGTCTTTCCAACCAATTTCTATTCTTTTTTCTGTTGTTCCTTTTCCCTGTTTCTAGTCCGTACCTTTTTTTCATCCCTGTGGTTGTGTTCTCCCCTCTCCCGGACTCAGTAGAGTACGGATACTGCATCGAAACCATCGACTCGAGAAGGGGGAAACAAGGATCCCTTGTTTGGGTTACACCCAACTATCAATTAGTTGTTTACCGATGGGAGGGGAAGAATAAAAGAAAAGTGTATAATCAAAAATTCATTTCTGCCAGCTGGACTTTTTCAAATTGTTTCTTCTTAAGCACGAGAAAAATCTGTGCCAGAGTAACCGATGCAAAAAAGACTAGGAGACCTTGAATACGTAATGGGTCTTGGGGTACAACCTCCACCTCTCCTTGACCAAATCCACCCACATTAGGGTTATTAGTCAACGGCTGATCGACTTTAGCAGATTCGCCTTCCGAAATAATAAGTTCGGGACCGGGTGGAATAACATCAGTTGCTTCACGACCTTCGGATGATTCTTCGATAATGATTTCGTATCCACCCTTTCCCTCTCTACGTACCACTTTCTTTATTTCTCCCGTTACTGAAGCAGTATAAACTGTATTGTTGCTTCTACTCCCATCCGGATAGATTTGTCCCCTCCCTCTATTTCCCCCGACATAAAGAGGGTATTTCAGAAAGTGTGCTTCTTTATTAGTAGTAGGGTCTGGTGAGAGAATCGGAAATACGATTTCACTATATAGTTTACCCGGAACTGGACCTATCACAATTATATTCTTTTTGTCAGGGCGATAGCTCTGGAACGAGAGTTTTCCCAGCTTTTCCTTCATTTCGATTGGAATGCGATCGGAAGGAGCTAATTCAAATCCTTCGGGTGGAGTAAGAGCAGCACCAACATTCAACCCACCTTTTTTACCATTTGCAAGTACTTATTTTATCTACGTATCGTAAGGAATCTTAACAACTGCTTCAAATACAGTATTGGGAAGAACAGATTGTGGGGCCTCGATATCCACAGGTTTCTTGGCTAAGTGGCAATTTGCACATACAATACGCCCCGTAGCTTCTCGTGGATTTTCATAATTCTGTTGCGCAAGAATAGGATATGCGTTTGATACAGATGGACAGTTTACTTTACCAAAACTGATCGATACTAGAAGTAATAGAATCAACCATTTTTTCATCCAGTTATTCGTAATTCTTTTTTGCATAGATTGATGATTGGTGCCAAGTCTTTGTGCAAACGGATCGTTTTCCGACGCCGTATAGTATTAAATATTCTTCCCTTATTCTAATTTTTTTTCTTCCCCCTCTCTCCTTTTTTCTCTTTTATTCTTCCCATTATAATTAAATAGCGAAGAAGGAGAGGGTAGAAAAGCCGAATTCTTGTCAGGAATAAGTCCAGTACGTTAAACGCAAATTCAGTGTAATAATTGTCATTCACTCATTGTGTGATAAGTGGCTACAATTGAGGGAGATGTACGATTCAAATGACGAAAAATCCGATACTTAAAGACTGTATCTGAAATAACCGGAAAGGTTGAGACGAAGCGAGAAATTACATATTTATTGGGAGCCAACCCAAAATGTTCAAAGGAGGACCCTATAAAAATCTCCCAACCATGGGGGGAATGAAACCCTACACATAAATCAGTTAGTGGAAGAATAGAGAACGCTTTCATTGTGTCATTTAAGCTATAAAATAACTCTTGAATCCGAGAATTTGAAACTGCAAGTCTCTTTCGACCCATTATCAACAAGAAGACTAAGATGGCGATGCTAATTACATCGGTTACTAATTGTAGGAGTAGTTGAATATTTGCTTCATTATACATCACTGCCGATCGAATAGTTTCGTTGTACGCATTTGTATCATAATTCCACAATTGAGTATCTACAGAATTTCTAGTCGCATCATTTAACCAAAGTAACGCTTCTACTTTCCGAAGCCGCCTCAGAGCCCTTTCCTCTTGAAAAGAATTGATAAAGATTTGTGGTTGAGAGATGTTCCACCAACCCCTAATCCAAGGTTCTAGAAAGCGATTCTTAAGACTGATTGGGATCGTGAAAGGGAAAAGCAATAAACATCCAGTATATCGAAGAGAAGCTAATGCTTGATTTTTAGCCAATCCAAAATCATTAAGTACTAATGAACTCGATTGACTCGTCGATTCCGCCTCGAATCTAGATAAAGTACGAGTTACAGACCGAGGTACCAGACTTATAGATTCATAAGCCGCTGTACCGCCGGGAAAATCTATTGATTCACAACCGAATGATTCCTCAATTGACTCTTCATTCGTTTGAAGTGACAAAGGGTTTATGGAATAGCGCCTTCCCTGAGAATCAGAATCATTCAAAATTGCTTCAATCCAAGCTAATTTTCTATTCATTTTTTCTATACTACTCAACTTGTGACAGATGCATTTTTTCGCAGAAGCACAATAATGTTCCGATTCATCTTCTGGAAAACCATCGATTCTTTTTTGTTCCTCGTTCTTCTCCTTACCCCTGTAATAATTTTGGCAAGACCCTAGAAATAGTGCTCGGAAAAGCGAAGTTTCTGGAAGATGCGACGGGGGCGTATCCAAACAATTTTCTGTCATAAACTTATTTGTACGATGGGGGTGAACAGAGTGGCGTCCAATTAACAACGACTGAGGAAACTTTGTTCCAAGAAAAAACCCCAGATTTTTTTGCATTCCCAATATAAATATGCTGAGTCTGCACTCTAGGAGACTCCAATATATTATAAATTTAGATTTATTGAATTCCGTGTTTGTAAAAGCTGCTACGGTCCGCAACGATTCTTTCTTTATAGACTGTAGCTGCTTACTAGCCTCGTAAGCTCTATCCGAGGAACGGTGTGGAGTATTGTAAAACCGTTGAAGAAGTTTCCAATAATGTGATCTCATATGTTACTTGTATATCAGGAAGAGGAAATCCGCAAAGTCTAGTCCAAATGAGTCTTTGTTATTAAACCATCCTCTTGGACCCTCCCCAAATCTTTTACTGTGCTACCTCACTTACCTTTCTGTTGATTATCAGATTCTTGAATCATGTGGAGCTTCAAAACCCTTCGATTGATACGCGCAGGAAACGAGCAGGTTCGGCAGCTTCTTCTTCCATCTCTCCCAAAGTTAAATCTTCACCGATTCGGGTTAGGGGGATATTCTGTCGACCCCTTACCCTCAGGTACAGAATTCGACGCGGATAAAGGCCTTCCCGAATTTCCAACCCAACTGCTTCTACCTCTTTCAGTGTGAATTGGATACAGATACGACGGTTCCTTCCAGGAAAGCCCCACCGAAAAATTGAGAAGATTCCTTCCCGTTTATCAAATAAATTGTATCCGCTGCCCACGTTCCAAAATACGGTACACCATGGGTAGAATCCGAGAAAGAGGCCCGCGATACCGTAGAAACACATTACAATACCTTGTGGGATGAAAACAATCTGTTCGGACGGAGGAAGTCCGGGAATTAAATCTTTGCCGATGCAACTAGAAATCCCAACCAGTAAGAAACCTGTTGCGCCGCGGACGAGAATACAGGCCCAACACAAATTGGCAAATGTACGGGAACCTTTCACGGGATCTACTCTGATCCATTTGGAGTGACAAGTCATTAATATTTCCTCAAAGATTGCATAATGAATTGGATTATCCATCCCTCACCAACCTCACTTCCCTCATCTTCTTTTTACATAGTTCATGCGGTTTATTTCGGGGGATACTCTGTCTCTGATACATTTACGTGTGATAATGAGACGATAAGTCGTTAGCGTCTAAACACACCGATAGTTATCTACATGTATCCTAGCAACGGAGAAACAATCTACATCTCATTTATATGTGAACTGAAAATGAGACATAGATTGGAGTGGTATCGTTAAAGTTTCCGAGTGCTCAAACAAGTAGGAGGGGATAGTTGCTAATGAAGCTTCGCAAGAAGGATCTGCCCAATCAGCTATTAGTTAGGACTAATAATTGAAATTGATCCATATCACAGAGTCACCAAGCAGTTTCTTTCGTTTTGAAAGACTGTGCAACAGAAAAGATTATAGAATTTCATCCCGCTCTATATAGAGAAATAAAAAAGCCATTGTAATTGCCGGAAACACCAAACCTACTAGGGGTACAAAAATAGAGGGTAGATAGGACGCTGTCATGATGAAGTCACCTCAAATAAAATAAATAAATATCTATTTATACAATACTATATCTTCCTTTCAGCTCTCTTTCTAATATCTAATGATAGTCTTTTTGTTCCATAAAGAAAAGGGGTTTCTGGGCTTCTAATAGACTCATCTCATTAAGAATTCTTATTTTTTTTTTTGGGGGGGGGGGGGGGGGGGGGGATTCTTCGGGGATAATAATGCCGTTATCCCGAAATCTACGATTCCGTTTCTTATTGATTGAATAATCATGTATATGCATCACACAGAAGTACCTATCTATGTCTATATAGACAGATACTTATTATCACCCCAAATCGGATTAGAACCCAAAACCTTACTAGTAGCCGACAAATCCATTATTTGGATAGAGTCCCACCGTAACGCCATGTTTCTGATACCGTATCGAATAAAAGCGAAACAGTGAAGTGACAACAATTTTTTTTTGTTTGAGTAATCCGTCTGCTCCTTCTTATATCTCTCTCTATATATATTAAGAGAAGAAAAAAATAAAGACTCATTTTTCATTTATTGATAAGTTCTAGCTTTACTAAAAGAAACAAGATTTGGACCAATAAAGAGTAAAAAGAAGGAATTTACTTCTTTTTATATGGGGCTGAGGAATAAGGCTCAGATATCTCGCTCAAAACACCCTTCAGAAGGTTACGTGGAACAATCAAATCGAGTGGCCCATTATCAAATAAAGATTCAGCCGCTTGAAAGCCATCAGGGATCTTTTGTCGTAAGGTTTATTCAATTACCCTTTTACCCGCGAATGCTGTATATGCTTTAGACTCGGCAATAATTATGTCCCCTGACATACCGGAACTAGCAGTGACACCACCCGTAGTTGGATAAGTAAGAACCGATATATAGAGCAATCTCTTTTGAATTTGATGAGTTTGTAGAACGGAAGAAATCTTAGCCATTTGCATTAAACTTAACGTTCCTTCTTGCATACGTGCTCCACCAGAAGCACGGATTATAATTAGTGGCAGAGAGTCGTGTGTAGCATATTCGATTGAGCGGGTAATCTTCTCACCTACTACGGAACCCATACTTCCGCCCATGAAGTGAAAGTCCATAACACCAAGCGCAATAGGTGTTCCATTTAGATATCCTATACCTGTTTGAACAGCATCAGTTAAACCCGTTTTTTCTTGAGAAGCAGCGATACGATTCTGATGAGAATCCTCATCGGAGAAACCTAAAACATCTTTTGCAGTCATCTCTTCATCCATGGGAATCCAAGTGTCGCGATCAATTGAAAGTTCGATCCTTTCCGTACTATTCATTGAAAGGTGATAACCGCGCTCTTCACGAACACTCTTATTCTGTTTCAAAAATCTCACATGAAGCATGTTCCCACAGTTATCACATCGAGCCCATAATCCCTTATTGGTATTGATAATTATCCGTCTATCCCTCTCCCTTTCACTTGAAATGGAGCCTTTGGTAGCTTCTTCGAGGAAAGCTCCGATCAATCCACCGAATTTGCGTTTATCTTCAAACCAATTTATTACAGACGTAAAAATCTCCTCATCTGTTTCTGCCCTTCAGCTCGGGAAATTAAAAAAAAAGTTCAAGTTGTTCGGATTCTACTTCATCAGTGAAATAGGCGAAAAGCTATTGAAATATTTTATGAAGCATCAAAATCATTGTCTGATTGGAATAGATACCAACCTGGGACCGACCCCAGGTTCAGTAGCCCAATAACTGATTGGCGATTGAATAATTATCAATCCGATCAATCATATGTTAGAAGCTTGAATTTGATTATCCAATAATATGTTGTGAGACGATACATCGTAAGACTCTCACTAGTAAACTGTTGATTCGATGTCACACTACTCGTTGGCATCTCGTAGTTTTTCAATATGAATTGGTAGGGACTCGAACCCCCGTACCCACGGCTTGAAACCATGTACTCTCATCCACTGAGCAACCAATCCTAATCCGTCACATATGAGGAGCATGGGAAAGAATGTTTCTCTCCCGATACTCCCTGCCCGTTTCATGAGTCCCGTGGGATGACTGACTGATAGTACCAAATAGTTATGGAAATTACAATGTATCGATTGTATCAAATACAAATTTGATTTCTTTCCATATCTCGCAGGCGGCAGCCAATTCAGGACTCCACTTACTAGCTTCACGAATAATCTCATTACCTTCACGAGCGAGGTCACGGCCCTCATTACGAGCTTGTACACAAGCCTCTAACGCGACTCGATTAGCTACGGCACCGGGCGCATTTCCCCAAGGATGTCCTAGGGTTCCTCCACCGAACTGTAAGACAGAATCGTCTCCGAAGATTTCGGTTAGAGCAGGCATATGCCAGACGTGGATACCCCCCGAAGCTACGGGAAGTACGCCCGGCATAGATACCCAATCTTGGGTGAAATAGACGCCGCGGCTACGGTCTTTTTCAATATAATCGTCGCGAAGCAAATCGACAAAGCCCAAAGTGACTTCTCGTTCTCCCTCTAGTTTGCCTACTACAGTCCCAGCGTGAACATGATCTCCACCGGACATACGTAATGCTTTGGCTAACACACGAAAATGCATACCGTGATTTTTCTGTCTATCGATGACAGCATGCATCGCACGGTGAATGTGAAGAAGCAGCCCATTGTCTCGACAATAAAAGGCCAAGCTAGTATTTGCGGTAAACCCTCCGGTTAGATAGTCATGCATTATAATTGGTACCCCCAATTCTCTAGCAAAAACTGCTCTTTTCATCATTTCTTCACACGTACCTGCAGTAGCGTTTAAGTAATGTCCCTTAATTTCGCCTGTTTCGGCCTGAGCTTTGAAGAGAGCTTCTGCTACGAATAAGAAGCGATCTCTCCAACGCATGAATGGTTGGGAATTCACGTTCTCATCATCCTTGGTGAAGTCAAGTCCACCACGGAGACATTCATAAACGGCTCTCCCATAATTCTTAGCAGATAAGCCCAATTTTGGCTTGATTGTACATCCTAATAAGGGACGCCCGTATTTATTCAGCTTATCTCTTTCAACCTGGATACCGTGAGGCGGTCCAATGAAAGTCTTAGAATAAGCAGGAGGAATTCGAAGATCTTCTAAGCGGAGAGCGCGTAGGGCCTTGAATCCAAAAACATTACCTACAATGGAAGTGAACAAATTGGTAACGGAACCTTCTTCAAATAGATCCAAAGGATAAGCTACATATGCAATATACTGATTCTCCTCCCCAGCAACAGGTTCGATATCATAGCATCGACCTTTGTAGCGATCGAGACTGGTAAGTCCATCTGTCCATACAGTGGTCCATGTACCTGTGGAAGATTCCGCAGCTACTGCAGCTCCAGCTTCCTCAGCCGGTACTCCGGGTTGCGGGGTCATTCGAAAGGCTGCCAAGATATCGGTGTCTTTGGTCTTATAATCGGGAGTGTAATAGGTCAACCGATAATCTTTAACACCAGCTTTGAATCCAACACCTGCTTTAGTCTCCGTTTGTGGTGACATGGGTTCCTCCCTATGACTAAATTAGTAAATCTTGCAAGGATGAGATCTGCTCGACATAGGTGGAGTATTTCGATGTGAAACGCAAAGTGGGTTTCGGTAATTCAACCTGTGCGCGATACTTATACTTGTCGAAACTCCACTTCAAGCATGGAACATTACTATTTTATATTGCGTTTCATACGGAGTGCAACTAACTACTAAGGTTTTTTGCAGAAATCACTTGAGAAATGGGATTCTATCCCACCCCAATACATTGACTCGGGAATCTCTTCGTGGTTAGACTGGTCGATAGAAGAAAGAAAGGGATCGGACCGAATGTCTGGTCCGTTTTGAAAAGTACAAAAATGAATAATGAAGATTCAATGGATAGGACATGATAGTCGCATGTAACAAAGTGGACTTATTTATAGAACGTGGATTTTATTAGTCCTTGAATCATAGACAAAAAGGGGGATTTTGCTGGGTCTACCGCAACTTTTGCCCATCTCTCTGTTCCATCTATCTCTAGCTATATTTATGAGAAAAGGGAAAAGGGAGTTTGAAACTACTGACTTTTTATTCACCATCGATCGGCGAAGAAATACCAGACACTTTTATCGATTCAGTAATCAAATAAAGATAATACACCAAAATAGTTATGAAAACTAGTTCTCTCTCTTTCAAAATTTCTGAATTGGTGGAAAACAATGTAGGATACATTACTCAGATCATTGGACCAGTATTAGATGTGGCTTCTTCTCCAGGGAAAATGCCCAATATTTACAATTCATTAATAGTTAAGGGACGGAACTCAGCGGGCCAAGAGATTAATGTTACTTGTGAAGTACAACAATTGTTAGGCAATAATGAAGTCAGAGCCGTAGCTATGAGTGCTACAGACGGTTTAATGAGAGGTATGGGTGCTGTTGATACAGGAGCTCCTCTTAGTGTTCCTGTTGGTGAAATTACTCCTGGCCGAATCTCTAACGTCCTTGGCGAACCTGTGGATAATCTCGGTCCTGTAGAGAGTAGTACGACATTTCCAATTCACAGGTCCGCCCCGGCATTTACCCAATTGGATACTAAACTATCGATTTTTGAGACGGGGATTAAGGTTGTAGATCCTTCGGCTCCATATCGCCGAGGTGGGAAGATTGGATCATTTGGGGGTGCTGGAGTGGGAAAAACGGTTCTTATTATGGAATTAATTAATAATATTGCCAAAGCTCATGGAGGTGTATCTGTATCCGGTGGGGTGGGAGAACGTACACGTGAAGGCAATGATCTTTATATGGAGACGAAAGAATCGAAAGTTATTAATGAACAAAATATATCAGAATCAAAAGTGGCTCTGGTTTATGGTCAGATGAATGAACCACCAGGAGCTCGTATGAGAGTTGGTTCAACCGCTCCAACAATGGCAGAATACTTCCGAGATGTCAACAAGCAAGATGTACTTTTATTCATTGACAACATCTTTCGTTTTGTCCAAGCGGGATCAGAAGTCTCTGCGCTATCGGGTAGAATGCCTTCTGCCGTGGGTTATCAACCGACCCTTGGTACAGAAATGGGGTCTTTACAGGAAAGAATTACTTCCACCAAAGAAGGATCAATAACTTCCATTCAAGCTGTTTACGTACCTGCAGATGATCTGACTGACCCAGCCCCCGCTACAACATTTGCACACCCAGATGCTACTACTGTGCTGTCGAGAGGATTAGCAGCAAAAGGTATTTATCCGGCCGTAGATCCCCTGGATTCGACCTCAACCATGTTACAACCTTGGATTGTAGGTGAGGAGCATTATGAGACAGCACAGGGGGTTAAACAGACTTTGCAGCGTTACAAGGAACCTCAAGATATTATAGCTATTCCCGGACTGGACGAATTATCCGAAGAAGACCGTTTAACGGTAGCTAGAGCTCGAAAAATAGAACGTTTCTTATCACAACCTTTTCTTGTAGCAGAAGTCTCTACTGGTTCCCCAGGGAAATATGTTAGTTTATTAGAAACAATTAAGGGATTTCAAATGATTCTTCCTGGAGAATTGGATAATCTACCTGAACAAGCTTCTTATTTGGTTGGTAATATCGATGAAGCTACCGCAAAGGCTGCAACTTTACAAGTGGAGGGTCAATGAAAGGGATGGTATCAACTCTTCGCGTAATGGCTCCTAATCGAATCGTTTGGAATTCCGAGGTTTGGGAAATTGTTCCATCCACTAATAGTGGTCAGATTGGTATATTACCTAATCACGCGCCGCTTCTTACAGCTTTGGATATGGGAGTCCCAAGAATACGTCACGATGGACAGTGGTCCACGATGGCGCTGATGGGTGGTTTTGCTATGATAGATAATAATCAGGTAACAATACTAGTTAACGAAGCAGAACGAGCTACCGAAATTGATCCTGACGAAGCTCAAAAGAGTTTCCAGGCGGCTCAAGCTAACTTAGCTAAAGCGGAGGGCAAGAAGAGAGTAATAGAAGCCAATTTAGCATTTAAGAGAGCCAAGGCGCGATTAGAAGCTCTAAATGCTAGTTAATACGCCTCTTCTTCTGACCCCGTGGGAATAAATAACAAAATACAATGTAATACAGAATGTATTGAGTGACTTGCTAGTCTCATCATAGTATCATCATAGTATCATGGTACTACGGGGTTTTTATCTATATATCTATATATATAGATATATAGATAGCTATTAAATATCTGTAGAACTTATTAGATATCAATCCAAAAATCATGGTATCTAATAAGTTTTACCTACTATTGGATTCGAACCAATGACTCTCGCCGTATGAAAGCGATACTCTAACCGCTGAGTCAAGTAGGCTGTTACTACTCCTTACACGACTCTGTTCCATCTATATGTATTATACTCAGCGGGAGATTTAGAAACAACTACATGTTCCATGGAGAAATATTTGATTTCATTTGTTTGAAACATAAATTATTATTATTTGCAATTGGTTATCTGGCTTGACAAGAATAAGTTGATAGTGATACAATGGGTATTGTATGATCAAACTGATCAAGGGCTATAGCTCAGCGGTAGAGCGCCTCGTTTACACGTGCGCCGATGATTTTCTTTTTAGAAGGGTTTATCGAGACTCAACCGATTCGCGCAGGATCCTGCATGATGGATTTCTGTCTTACCTCACTGAGAGATGCGAAAGAACAGTAGCATGACAGATAAATTGATCAGAAAAAGGTCAATTTTAAAAGAGTTGATATGGTGGATGGTGATCTATCCAATGCTATAGATGGTGGGGACGGCGCGGGGACCCCAACAAGATCTCTTCCTCGTCTTACGAACTTTCGGGTGTAAAGAGTATCGTATATTCTTTCCAAGCGACAGAGAATATTCGATATTACGAAGTGGATCTGTGCAGCAAACCTGTGTCAACGCCATTAACCTTCTAAAGATACTTCGGGATTGCTTCATCTTTATTATTTTATCTAAAAAATAAAGATAAAAGTCTAAAAAATTTAGACTGAATTAGTCGAGCACACGGAACCATCTTATTTGGTGGAACAAAGGTTGGTACATCAGCAATTGTTCGTTCATCCCAACTGAAATGGGAGAACAGTTGGTAAGAGAGCCCAATGCCGCGAAAGCGGCATGTTGGGTTCGTTAAGCAGTTGAATAATATTCTTTATATGTTCCGATCTGCATGACCGAGAATGTCTACGGTTCGAATCCGTATAGCCCTAACCTGTGAAAACAGCCCATTCCTGGGGTTACAGTATACTCAAGTTACGTTGAATCCGAATCATTACATTCCTAGATTCAATTTGCCAAACTAATTTATTAATTGGAATAAAAAAAAATACTAATAGATTTAAAAAAGGTATGTTGATTATTTAGTCTGTTTCATTAACTGGGTCGGTAAGATGGATAGACGGCCACTCAGAGAGAATCAGTATTCTAACATTCATAATAGAATAAGAATATCTGACATTTTTTTATTACCTTTTTCAATTAGATAACTACCGACATCAAAGGATTGATGAACCTTACTTCACTTCCCCAAAAAACCTATACGTGTTACACCTATTGTGGTATAGCAAGATGAGAACTTTCAAACCGAAAGGAGTATGTGAATGTTTCTGCTCCATAAACATGATTCTTTCTGGATTTTTCTACTAGTATCTATATCTATTCCCTATTTAGCGTTTTCGATTTCCGGATTTATCGCCCCCACCCGCAAGGGACCAGAGAAATTGGCAAGTTACGAGTCGGGTATTGAACCAAAGGGAAATACCTGGATTCGATTCCAGATCCGTTATTACATGTTTGCTTCGGTATTTGCAATCTCCGACGTCGAGACAGTCTCTCTCTATCCTTGGGCTATAGGTTTCAAGGAATTGGGTCTATTCGCCTTCATTGAAGTGATCATCCTTATACTTATACTAATAGTTGGTTCGGTTCATGCATGGCGAAAAGGAGCATTGGAATGGTCTCAATTCCCGAATATTCAAGTGAGAGAAGCAAAAGCAGAGTTGACCCTCGGGAAAATCTATTTATCAATTCAATAGAGTCTTTGTTCCCCGACCAGGGCGCATCAAATTCAATTCTTTTAGCTAACATTAATGATTTTTCCAATTGGTCCAGACTATCTAGTTTGTGGCCACTCCTATACGGCACTAGCTGCTGCTTCATCGAATTTGCCTCGCTAATCGGTTCGCGATTCGACTTCGACCGATATGGTCTAGTACCCAGATCCAGTCCCAGACAGGCGGACCTTATTGTGACAGCCGGTACGATAACCATGAAAATGGCCCCGTCCCTGGTAAGACTATACGAACAAATGCCCGAACCAAAATATGTAATTGCTATGGGAGCTTGCACCATTACAGGAGGCATGTTTAGTACAGATTCCTATAGTACCGTTCGCGGGGTAGACAAATTAATTCCCGTGGACATTTATTTACCGGGTTGCCCGCCCAAGCCTGAAGCTATTATTGATGCTGTGACGAAACTTCGCAAGAAAATGGCTCGGGAAAACTATACGGATCAAACTTCTCGTCACACTCGAAATAAATATTTTAGTCTAAATCACCGACTCCGTTTCGTACCCAATATTCATACTGGTGAATATAATCAACAAATAGCTAATCGGCGCACAAAATCCCTGTTAAATCTTTTTTCGGGAGGTTCGGAGAATATTAAAGACAAGTTTGAAGAATCAATATCAGAAACCGATGAGTAAATCTAGTTTATAGGTAGAAAGAAAAAAAGGTATTAACCAATATGAATACTATTGATAGAAATGAGTTCAATACCGAGACGCAGGGTCGATTATCTGCTTGGTCAACTAGGCACAGGTTCGCCCATAGACCTTTAGGTTATGATTATAGGGGTGTCGAGACCTTACAGGTCAAAGCAGAGGAGTGGCTGTCTGTAGCTGTTGCTCCATATGTGTGTGGTTTCAATTATCTGCGTTCCCAATGTGCTTATGATGCGACACCGGGAGGACCCTTAGTCAGCGTGTATCATCTCACGCAGATGCAAGATGAGGCGGATCAACCCGAAGAAGTATGTATAAAGATCTTCGTTCCCAGAGAAAACCCCAGGATCCCATCGGTTTATTGGGTTTGGAAAAGTTCTGACTTCCAGGAACGGGAATCTTATGATATGTTGGGAATCACTCATCAGGGTCACCCACACCTTAAGCGTATATTGATGCCTGAGAGCTGGATCGGATGGCCTTTGCGCAAAGATTATGTTGTACCCAACTTTTATGAGTTACAGGATGCCTATCAGGTTACGTAGAAACGCAAGGCACTTAGTTGAAAGAATCATCCTCCTATTAATCATTCTCATTCAATTCTTATTAAGATTGCTTAATGTTTACCAAGCAAAGCCCGAATGATCCGTCAATTCTTCAAGATACTTCTGTATCCGGCCCCTCATCCATTTTCCATTTTATTAGTCTCTTCATAGACTAATATCTTTCATGTTATCGGATCAAACTATTTTCTATTCTATTTGTATGCCAGGAACCAGGCTTGAACTGGTGACACGAGGATTTTCAGTCCTCTGCTCTACCGACTGAGCTATCCCGGCCAACGTCTCTACGGAGATGCCTCAAATTCAAATGAGACGGATATCTTTTCTCTTCGATCTATCTCTGCCCAATTGAACTGAACCAATAAATAACCTTGGTAAAACAATATTATTGTTGTTCAATATTTTATTGAGTTTTCAAATGAACCACTCAAATAGTCTTTTAGGCTTGGTGAGTGGTTCATTTGTGATCAATACTCAAATAAGATGTTAAACTGCTTTCAAAAGGATATGGTATTAATCCAAATTGATCGAGCTATGAGTCAAAGATATAAGATTTGCTACCCCCTCCTCTAGTTCGAAGAAGTGAGAAAACCATATGGATCTGAATAATCTATATATAGATTGGAGATTATACCCTGTTCTGTTGGGGATAGAGGGACTTGAACCCTCACGGTCCTATAAAGACCAACGGATTTTCTTTCTACCACAATTTGCATTGCTACTTCTAGTAACCGTGTAGAATGGGACTCTATCTTTATCCACGATAAGATTATTAATTGCTACTATTTGTCAAGTAGTATTCATTAGAATACTACGGGAGACAGGCACTGTAACAGGTAGAAAAGAGATATGAGAGTTAGGAGTAATAGAATCTATATATCTATAATTTGATAAATTGAAATTATTGGTGTGATCCTGCGAACGAATGTCAATTTTAAACCGACAACTGGGGTCGCGTTCGATCCTTATCCAACTAGAAAAAGCTTTTTTTTCCTTTCTTCGTCCCATATTCCTGTGCTTTATCTCGTTCGATCACCCATATGGAGCAGTTACATATTCAGTTACTTTAGAAATAAGAATTAATAGATTGTTCGTTAGAATAGCCCCCGTCGAGTCTCTGTACCTATCTCGTTTCGTCATCTAAAATTTAGATGAGATGAGATTTGGCTCAGGATTGCCCGCAAAATAATCCTAGGTTCCCCTGAATCTGGGAGCTGTCACTCGGTACGTTTCCATACCTAGGCTCAATCTGATTGAGTCCGCAGCGTCTACCATTCCGCCATATCCCCCCCTTTGGGCCCCAACAAACTGAAACAACAAATATACAATTGACTAGAAGTTTTCGATATGCTATCTACTACTGCGTCTTTTATTCCAACCGGGCCATAACCCCTCTATCAGTCTAGAGGTATGATGGGGCAGAAACGTATCCTTTGATTATGCGTCGGAATCTCTTACTTTATTACATCCTCGAGCATTTCTTATTTTTCTTTTTTGAGTCAAAAAAGAGGAACATAATTCCATTGATCTAGAAAGAATAGATACTCGTTTAGTAATGGAATCTAATTAGATTCCGCTTCTCGGTTACACCTTGCTCACCTATCAGACATCTATCAGCAGAATTATACATGAATGTACCGATTGAGGCAATACAATATCCAATCTAGTCAATTTTTATTTCTGATCAATTTCATTATATGAATGGGTATGCTACAGGGTCTTCGTTCGATACAAATCATGGTCCACTATTGAGTGTTTGTTTACCAACCCCCTCCCCCCCCCCTCTTCTTCTTTTTAAGAGTTGATGACAAATTGAGTATTTGTGAGTTCTCATTCATATGTTATGATTGTCACAAATACTAATCGTTACTGAAATTGATTGAATATTTTTTTATAAATGGTATTTTCATACCAATCCCTGAAAATCTTATTTTCATTTATGAAACGTTTACAGAAAAGGAGTTTTTACGTCTCGCTACCGAGGACCTCGTTTGAAAGTGATACGTCGTCTAAAGGATTTACCCG
The DNA here is from genome assembly GCF_041138505.1 of Cibotium barometz. NCBI lineage: Eukaryota > Viridiplantae > Streptophyta > Polypodiopsida > Cyatheales > Cibotiaceae > Cibotium > Cibotium barometz. The sequence continues at coordinate 125,705 of NW_028229456.1, read as the reverse complement.
GGCTTACAGGTAAAGCATCCAATCCGGGAGAAACTCGAGTTGCTGCTGATCAATCCACTTCGAGAAAAATCTCTCAATTTTGCGTGCGTTTGGAGGCCAAACAGAGATTACGTTTTAATTATGGATTAACAGAACGCTAATTACTTAGATATGTTCGTATTGCTAGAAAAACTAAGGGTTCGACAGGCCAAGTACCACTGCAATTACTTGAAATGCGTTTAGATAATATTATTTTTCATTCAGGTATGGCTTCGACTATTCCTGCAGCTAGACAATTAGTTAATCATAGACACATCGTAGTAAACGACCGTATTGTGGATGTACCAAGCTACCGCTGTAAACCGAAAGATATTATTACTGTCCGGAATCGACCAACTTCCTCTAATGTACTGAGGAGCGGCATTAATGAGTCTTCTCGAGGGGACGAAATACCAGATCATTTAACTCTTTCTCTATTGGAAGGCAACAGGCCAAAGGGGTTGGTGAATCGGATTGCCAATCGGGAATCTATCGATTTGAATATAAATGAATTATTAGTTGTCGAGTATTATTCTCGCAAAGCTTAACCCTAGGTGATTTAGGATTTATTGAGTAATTACTTAACTTAATAAAATAATTTGATTTGAGAATCCTTGTAACAAGGATTCTTAGGCAATCTACTCAAAATAATAAGTAACAGATAGATTACTTAAAAAAAAAAAACAAAGATTAAGAAATCTTTCCGATATATCTGATTCATTTCTTTTGGCAAAAACCAATCCCCAATAATATTGGACTTTAGTATTTTTTAGTTTCAAACAGATTAAATCGACGCATCATACAATATTCCGAGCCGCCAATACGGGTGATTTCAAACAACAAATGATTCTATTACCAATAGATTTTCAATAGACTGAACCTAGGATCCCTTACCGTTATCAAACGTTCCTCCAATATTATTAGAAACTGTTGTTCTAGACTAATCTCAGGTTTCTGATGAATTAGCAACTTACCAAGATATGGCAATCGAAGAAAAAAAAGAGGGATATACAGAGATATAAAACTACAAAATACGGAGAGGAAGGAGAGGGATTCGAACCCTCGGTAAACAAAAGCCTACTTAGCATTTCCGGTGCTACACCTTAAACCGCTCGGTCACCCTTCCTGTGGGATTTGATTACTCAAATACTTTCACATATTTTAGAGATTTAGGTAGCAAAATGACAAGTTAGTAGTCAATGAAAATTAGAAAGAAATAATTTTTGATATATAGATTTAAGATTCACCAGTTATTAAAAACGAGGATTAATCTTCAAGATTGGGATAAAAAGAATAACGAGATTTGACACATAGATCTTTAGGTATTCTGAAAATATTTTCATACATCCTCGATCCCTATAAATGAGTAGGTTTTGATGAAACAATATGGAATAGGTTTCATTGGAGGAGGAATAGATCCAAGCTGTTGATGGATTTCCTACGAGCCTGGACGCCCTTTCTATATCTGATAAATAGTTGTTTAGTACAGAGCTGCTTATTCCATGGAATCCTTTTATTCCGTTTCATTCTCCTATTTGATTGAAAAAAAATGAGGTACATAAACATTAAAGAGATGTACAATGTGCCTTATGGCTTTATTACTCTTTACTTTCCGTATTATCAAATATATCCCTTTTTTTGTAACCTCGATTAATCTAATAATAAGTGGAATGTGAGAGAGAAAAAAAAAATTAGAATTGATTATGCCTAGATCTCAGAGAAATGACAATTCTATTGACAAAACTTTCACAATTATAGCAGATATTTTGTTACAAATTCTACCGACCACTAAGAGAGAAAGGGAAGCTTCTACATATTATAGGGATGGTGCGATTCGCGAGGGGAATCAATTCGGCTTTATTCAGAATGAATTGAGGGGGTTCCAGTCTCAATAGACCCACATTTGGTGAAGGTGTGTTTTGATTGGGAAGCAAGTCCTTCGGTCGCGTATCCACGATTGATGCAGCCTCGGATGCTACAGCTCCAATTTCTCTTGGATCTTGGTATCAAGCAAAAGGTTAAACCTATGAAATGATATGTGATGAGTGGTTTCATGGGCAAAAGCATAAGGGAGGGGGGGGGGGGGGCCACGTGTAGGAATCGACAATACAAAGGCTTCGTTAAATTTCAGTTTCGCCACGTATCGCACCTTTCCGACAATTTTCAAGTGGTGGCAACTATCGATAGTGATTGGGACAACAAACAGCCATCCCGTTTGTGTTTTGGATGCCCTTAGAATCATCGAAGATTGTCGAGGTGATTAATCCCCGCAAAATACAAAGCGTTGGGAACGAAGAAATTGTCAAAGAGTTTATTTATAGTACCAAATTGGGGTGACATAATTGTCTCAATAAAAAAAAAATTCTTTGCAAGAAGGATGGTTAGACATTAGTTTCGGGAGACACTAGCCCCCACTTAACTATAGGTTAGGAATAGAAATAGTTAGACTATTTCAAATACTATTATCCCGCCGTGCATCAGGTGGGAGGAGCCGTATGAGATGGGAATCTCACGTACGGTTTTGGAGCGGAGCCTATTTGCATTAGCAACCGTAACGGATGTCAGCCCAATCTGAAGGAGAATATGCAGAAGCTTCATAAAATTACTACAAAGCTATGCGTTTAGAGATTGATTCTTACGATCGGAGTTACATACTTCATAATATAGGTCTTACTCATACTAGTAATGGGAAACATGCGAAAGCTTTGGAATACTATTTTCAAGCATTGGAGCGGAATTCTTTTCTGCCACAAGCTCTTAATAATATGGCTGTGATCCGTCACTACGTGCGATTATCTATACCTTAGGATCTTCCAGTTTGTAACTATTCAACCAACGAAAAGGGCTTCCCACAAACAGACTTTCGGACAAAAGTTGTCACAAGCTGTGGGGAATCCAGTACCCCCTTCCCGGCACAACCCAGGTTTGAGGGAGGGACATAGCCTAACTATCCCATGGATAATTGATTGAATCGAAGGATATAGCACCGTAAAGATTCATCATTGAAAATCTGGGTCGATACGATGAAATTGGTCCACCCAAGAAGTTATACAATTTATCTCTGTAGCAGAGTTGATTGGGAAAATAAAAAAGAAGTAGCGGGCCACGGTGTAGCATCAAATCCCAAAGGAAGAATCTATCTAAATGGATCCATATTGAGAATAGGGTAGTTAGTTTTGAAAAAAAAAAAGAAAAATCTTATTCTTTTTTATTAACTAGGAGTACGGAAAAGATTCTATTCGAGGCAAATGGAATTAGAAAACCCTATCAGTGACTATTTTCTTAGCTCCTTCACAAATCAGGATTAACCCTTCTCTCTCTTGATTCGATAAACAAGGGGCTAATGAGTAGTCGTTCGAGCCGTATGAGGTAGGAAACTCTCAAGTTCGGTTCTAAGGGAGGAGATCGTGAAAGAATCTATCCATCCTGACCGAGGGGAACAGGCCATTCAACAAGGAGATTCGGAGGTTTCAGAAGCTTGGTTCGATCAAGCTGCTGAGTATTGGAAACAAGCAATAGCACTTTCCCCCAGTAATTACATTGAAGCACAGAATTGGTTAAAAATTACAGGACGTTCTTTTTTTATTTAGTGAGTGAAAGAAGCACAGCGACCTAGATGAAAAAAATGTAACAAATAGTATTAGGAAAAAAAAAAGTCTTGCTTACCCAACCTTCACTCAGTCACACTTCGCTTCTTCCCCCTATTCAACGATCAATTTTGCAAAGTCCATGAGGCACTAGTCGATTGTGTAATAATAAGATTAAATGCCTGCCCCGCATAACTCTTCTATCGCAGCTGTTCCAGTTCCAAACTCAAGGGGAAAAAGAATACTTTACTAGTTAGTAGTAAAAATTCTAGTTCTTAGAAGTTTCGTATCCTCTGTTGGTAGGTTGTTGCTATCCCTCGTCCGAAGAGAGGAGAGTCTCGATGACTATTCGTTCACCAGAACCAGAAGTCAAGATTATGGTGGAAAAGGATCCCGTGAAAACCTCTTTTGAGAAATGGGCTCAACCTGGACATTTCTCGAGAAATTTGGCTAAGGGTCCTAGTACCACCACATGGATTTGGAATCTACATGCTGATGCTCATGATTTTGATAGTCATACCTCTGACTTAGAGGATATATCCCGTAAAATATTTAGCGCTCATTTTGGTCAACTAGCTATTATTTTCATCCGGCTGAGCGGCATGTATTTTCACGGGGCTCGTTTCTCCAATTACGAAGCATGGCTAAATGACCCTACTCACGTTAAGCCTAGCGCTCAGGTGGTTTGGCCAATAGTGGGTCAAGAGATACTTAATGGGGATGTGGGCGGGGGGTTTCAGGGAGTACAGATAACGTCTGGATTCTTTCAAATTTGGCGAGCTTCCGGAATAACTAATGAATTACAGCTCTATTGCACAGCCATCGGTGCTTTAATCTTTGCAGGATTAATGTTCTTTGCTGGTTGGTTTCATTACCACAAGGCTGCTCCAAAATTGGCCTGGTTCCAGAATGTAGAATCCATGCTGAATCACCATCTAGCAGGTCTCTTGGGGTTGGGTTCGCTAGCGTGGGCGGGACATCAGATACACGTTTCGCTACCAATTAACCAATTATTAGATGCGGGAGTTGACCCCAAAGAAATACCCCTTCCTCATGAATCTATTCTTAATCGTGATCTTTTGGCTCAAACGTATCCTAGTTTTACAAAAGGATTAATCCCATTTTTCACTCTTGACTGGTCAGAATACTCCGATTTTTTAACCTTCCGGGGGGGATTGAATCCAGTAACAGGGGGGTTGTGGCTGACCGATACCGCGCATCACCATCTAGCCATTGCAGTTCTTTTCTTGGTAGCTGGTCATATGTATAGAACCAATTGGGGTATTGGACATAGTACGAAAGAGATTTTAGAAGCTCATAAAGGCCCCTTCACTGGTGAGGGTCACAAGGGTCTTTATGAAATTCTAACCACTTCATGGCATGCTCAATTAGCTATTAATCTTGCCATGTTAGGCTCTTTAACAATTATAGTGGCCCATCACATGTACGCTATGCCGCCTTATCCGTACTTAGCCACCGATTATGCTACACAACTCTCCTTGTTTACCCATCACATGTGGATCGGGGGTTTCTTAGTAGTTGGCGCGGCTGCACACGCAGCTATTTTTATGGTAAGGGATTATGACCCGACCACTCAATATAACAATCTGTTAGATCGTGTCATTCGGCATCGTGATGCTATAATTTCACATCTTAACTGGGTCTGCATCTTTCTAGGTTTCCATAGTTTCGGCCTATACATTCATAACGATACTATGAGTGCTTTGGGACGTCCCCAAGATATGTTTTCAGATACCGCTATTCAGTCACAACCCATATTCGCTCAGTGGGTGCAAAATACTCATGCTTCCGCTCCTGGTTCAACCGCACCTAATGCAGCGGTAGGTACTAGCTTAACCTGGGGGGGTAGCGACTTAGTAGCAGTAGCTGGCAAAGTTGCTTTAGCACCAATCCCATTAGGTACTGCAGATTTCTTGGTACACCATATTCATGCATTTACAATTCATGTTACTGTATTAATATCACCGAAGGGTGTTCTGTTTGCACGCAGCTCTCGCCTAATACCCGATAAAGCAAATCTTGGTTTTCGTTTTCCTTGCGACGGGCCCGGTAGAGGAGGTACCTGCCAGGTATCTGCTTGGGATCACGTTTTCTTAGGGTTGTTCTGGATGTACAATTCCATCTCAGTAGTTATATTTCACTTCAGTTGGAAGATGCAATCCGATGTACGGGGTAGTATAAGTGAACAGGGAGCAGTGAACCATATCACTGGGGGAAATTTTGCGCAAAGTTCAACAACTATTAATGGATGGCTACGTGACTTCTTGTGGGCACAGGCTTCCCAAGTCATTCAATCATATGGTTCCTCGTTATCCGCATATGGTCTTCTATTCTTGGGTGCTCATTTTGTTTGGGCTTTCAGCCTAATGTTCCTATTCAGTGGTCGCGGATACTGGCAAGAACTCATTGAATCTATTGTTTGGGCTCATAATAAATTGAAAGTTGCTCCTGTTACCCAACCTAGGGCTCTGAGTATCATACAGGGACGTGCCGTAGGAGTAGCTCATTACCTTCTGGGTGGAATCGCCACAACATGGGCGTTCTTCCTAGCGAGAATCATTGCAGTGGGATAATGGCTAGGAGGATTTGAGAAACATTACGGCATCAAGATTTCCAAAGTTCAGCCAGGGTCTATCCCAAGACCCAACTACTCGTCGTATCTGGTTCGGTATAGCCACTGCGCATGACTTTGAGAGTCATGACGATACTACCGAGGAGCGTCTCTATCAAAAAATATTTGCTTCTCATTCCGGTCAATTAGCTATAATTTTTCTCTGGACCTCTGGGAATTTATTCCATGTGGCTCGGCAGGGTAACTTCGAGGCATGGGTGCGAGACCCATTACATGTAAGGCCAATTGCTCATGCTATTTGGGATCCTCATTTCGGTCAGCCAGCTGTCGAAGCTTATACTCGGGGAGGGGCTCCGGGTCCAGTCAATATTGCTTATTCTGGTGTATATCAATGGTGGTACACCATTGGTCTACGCAACAACCAAGATCTTTATACTGGATCTATCTTTTTGCTAGCCATTTCCGCTTCATTCTTACTGGCTGGCTGGTTACACCTACAACCTAAATGGAAACCGGGCATTTCCTGGTTCAAAAATGCTGAATCTCGGCTCAATCACCATCTTTCAGGACTCTTCGGGGTGAGTTCTTTAGCTTGGACGGGGCATTTGATCCATGTAGCTATTCCTGAATCTAGGGGTGGACATGTGAGATGGGATAATCTGTTAACCGCAACCCCGCATCCTCAAGGCTTGGGACCATTCTTCTCGGGTCAGTGGAGTGTTTACGCACAGGATCCTGACTCCAGTAACCACTTGTTTGATAGTGCCCAAGGAGCAGGAACAGCTATTTCAACTTTTCTGGGGGGATTTCATCCACAAACTCAAAGTTTATGGCTAACTGATATTGCTCATCATCATTTGGCAATTGCAGCTGTGTTTATTATTGCTGGTCACACGTACAGGACTAACTCTGGTATTGGACATAGTATGAAAGAGATTTTGGAGGCTCATATTCCTCCAGGCGGCAGATTGGGGCGTGGACACAAAGGACTTTATGATACGGTCAATAACTCCCTCCATTTTCAACTAGGACTCGCTTTAGCCGCTTTAGGAGTCACCACTTCCCTAGTTGCGCAGCATATGTATTCGTTGCCTGCTTATGCTTTTATAGCACAAGATTATACGACCCAAGCCGCACTATACACCCATCACCAATATATTGCCGGGTTTATCATGACAGGAGCCTTCGCGCATGGGGCTATATTCTTTATTAGAGATTACGATCCGGAACAAAATAAGGATAACGTCTTAGCAAGAATGTTGGAACATAAAGAAGCAATAATAGCCCATTTAAGTTGGGCTAGTTTATTCCTAGGGTTCCACACTCTAGGGCTCTACGTCCATAACGATGTAATGCTAGCCTTCGGAACTCCGGAGAAGCAGATTCTTATTGAACCTGTATTTGCTCAATGGATCCAATCTGCTCACGGTAAAGCTTTGTATGGTTTCGACGTACTTCTATCCTCGGCAGATAGTCCAGCAATTAATGCCGGTCGGGGCTTATGGTTACCCGGTTGGTTGGATGCTATTAATAACAATAGTAACTCATTATTTCTAACGATTGGACCTGGGGATTTTCTAGTTCACCATGCTATTGCTTTGGGTCTACACACAACTACACTGATTTTAGTGAAAGGTGCTTTAGATGCGCGAGGCTCCAAGCTGATGCCAGATAAGAAAGAATTCGGTTACAGTTTCCCTTGCGACGGTCCAGGTAGAGGTGGTACCTGCGACATTTCAGCTTGGGATGCCTTTTATTTAGCAGTTTTCTGGATGCTGAACACCATTGGATGGGTCACTTTCTACTGGCACTGGAAACATATCACCCTGTGGCAAGGTAATGTTGCTCAATTTAATGAATCCTCTACTTATTTGATGGGATGGTTGAGGGATTATTTACGGTTGAACTCTTCGCAACTTATTAATGGCTACAATCCCTTCGGTATGAACAGTTTATCTGTATGGGCATGGATGTTCTTATTTGGACATCTCGTGTGGGCCACTGGATTCATGTTTCTGATTTCCTGGCGCGGTTACTGGCAAGAACTCATTGAAACTCTAGCTTGGGCCCACGAACGTACACCCTTGGCAAATGTGATACGCTGGAAGGATAAACCAGTTGCTCTTTCTATTGTTCAAGCACGATTAGTGGGACTAGCCCATTTCTCTGTAGGTTACATATTTACCTACGCAGCTTTTCTAATAGCATCTACATCAGGTAAATTTGGATAACTCTATCTCTCTCTTCTTCGACTAGCGAAACGTCTATGCGTCGGGCTCACCCTCACTACCCCCTACATCTGAGCCAATCGCAAGACCAACTATCTATGGCTTAATAGATATAAACAAATTGATTTATTTATTTATATCTATATTAACTGATAAATAAGAACTTTGATTGCAGATCCAATCCATTTTAGAATAGTATTCCAATCCTGTTGACCTATAGATTATGGCAAAGAAGAGTCTCATTGAGAAGGAGAAAAAAAAAGAAAAATTGGTGAAAGAATATGATCTCATTCGTCAATCTTTGAAACAACAGATCAGAAAGGGTTCATCAATCCAGGAAAAAATAAAGATTTCCAAGGGATTACAATCTCTACCGCGTAACAGTGCACCCGTCCGTCTCCGTAACCGATGCTCCCTAACCGGACGACCCAGATCCAATTACCGAGACTCTGGTTTATCTAGACACGTACCTCGCGAAATGGCACACACTTGTTTGCTGCCTGGAGTAATAAAATCGAGTTGGTGAAAAAAGTATTATTCAATAAAAAAAAAAATAGATATTTATAGATTAACAATTTTTTCTCATGTTCAATGTAATTATTCAAGGAATGTGTAATAATTACATTGAAGGTATCAACTACGCGGGGTAGAGCAGCTTGGTAGCTCGCAAGGCTCATAACCTTGAGGTCACGGGTTCAAATCCTGTCTCCGCAAAGGAAACCGTTAATTCTCTATCTAATGAAGTGATAAGACACCCTTACCTATGGGTTTTACCCTAATCATTTTATCTCTCGTGTCCTACTGACCAATCAACCCCAAGCCTTGTAGATCGTAGGCCGCATAATTACGAGTATTTCCATTATTTTCTAGGTTATGCTTATTCCACGTTACATGAAAAAAAAAAAGAATAGTATTTCAATCTTTAATAGTCTTTCAATATTTTTTTTTTACCCATTATTGGTTGGAGAGGAAAATAGGAATAGAGGGTCTAAAAAGGAATTATCAACACAACTATCTTTTGCTTCGTCTCAAATCAAGATTTTCTTTTACCAAGTTCTAGTATCTGGAAAGAATAAAAAACGGAACAAACAAAATAGTTTTGTTTTTTTGTATACCACGTAGAATTTCCCTCAATTAGACCATTTATTTGTAGGCCCTTTTAACTCAGTGGTAGAGTACCGCCATGGTAAGGCGTAAGTCGTCGGTTCAAATCCGATAAGGGGCTAATCAAATAGTTGTACAAAATATCAAACTCGAGCTGTCTCTTTTTGACAGAAGCACCCAGATCAGTATGATCTGCGTGCGAAAGCACAATACAATATTGTCCCTTTCATTTCCTGAAAATGGTGAGGATACTGACACTTAAACATTTTTTATTCAAAAAGGGGTGGAATGTTGATACTCACCCAAATGCCCATCAAATGAGAATCTTTCGATTCTCCCATTTACCATTTGATTGAACCTGAATTGAATCGATAAAATTATTGATAGGTTGAGGGGGAATAAAAAAATCATTTAATTGATAATCCTAGAATCGGTGCAGGGCTAGCTCCGTTCAAATTAGATTTCTCAGTTGAATTGTTTTTCTCACCCTGATTCCTAATTGGAAATGTATCGTTAACCACGATACTGAAGAATCAAATGAATATAATCCCTAATATTATAGATTATTTAGTTACCCCTAGCGTGGGAATTCGATATGAATTCTCAGTATCAATAGATTTCTATTCAGTCTAAAAAATCTTGGATAATCGCTTTTTCTGTATAGATAATTTCCAGTTATTGAGTTATTGAATAATTTTTCCGACCCCCTTAATTAAATAATTAAGACTCCTGTTTTTTATATTCCTCAAAGAATCAAAATTTATTATTTTGCCATCGGAACTCGAAGCAGGGGTATAGGCCTTTCATTCAATGTCGATATTTTTAACAACTATTCCATTCGAAGCTAGGTCGGGGTAGGCCACTACCCATTCGCACAATTCGGGACCAGAAAGCTTTCAATTTTTATTGGAGATTGGTAAAATAATTATTGGGATGTTCCTAAAGTATAGATGAGTACCATAAAAATACAGATCAGATGGATCTATAGACGTGCGTATACTCTCTATACTACTAACCCTTTCACGGATTCTCAGAGACAGATTTTTTCCTTTTCGAACCCCTTTTCTCTCTTTACCAGTAAAAAATCAAATAAGAAAAAAAAAAAGTTGGAATAATATACCGGTACTGCGGGAAAATATCTAATAAATGCCAATGATTGTTTGACGAAAGAAAGAATATCTTTGGGATGGAGTCCCAAATTAGGGTCCGTCGATGCGGCAGAAGGGTTGACGAAATCTCGGAAGAAAAGAAAGGCTTACCCACTTTCTGGGGAATTACGTAACAAAATGTTTCGTCTCGAGACTAAGTCGATATTGATAGATTGAAAAAGGAGAGACAATTAAAAACGTAATATTAGATGGGAAAAAAGGAAGAATAATAAGGAGAAGAATAGACAAAAAACTAGAGAGGAAGGAAAATAAAAAGAGGGAGAAAGGTAAGATAAAAAGAGTGAGAAATAATGGAATGAAAACGAAGAAGAAAGAGAGGAAGCGAAAAAATCCTGAAAGATCTATCAGTATCATTCTCGTGTGATGACTACCGGAGGTATGCTGTTTCGGTGAACGATTTTTCCAGAAGGGACAACGATGTAATGGTTCAATCTTATGCAAAGTAACGTAACTATACCATTTCATAGAATGGAAAGAAGGGAACCCAGAAATGGTTCGAAGAGTTGAGTGAGGGAATAACTATGACCATCGCCATTGGAAAATCTTCCAAGGAACCGAAAGATTTATTTGATAGTATGGACGATTGGCTAAGAAGAGATCGTTTCGTTTTCGTAGGTTGGTCTGGTCTATCACTCTTTCCCACCGCTTACTTCGCTTTAGGTGGTTGGTTCACCGGTACAACCTTCGTTACCTCGTGGTATACTCATGGATTAGCTAGTTCCTACTCAGAAGGTTGTAACTTCTCGACTGCCGCAGTTTCTACTCCTGCTAATAGTTTAGCCCACTCCTTGCTTCTGTTATGGGGTCCCGAAGCACAAGGAGATTTCACCCGTTGGTGCCAATTAGGAGGTCTATGGACCTTCGTTGCTCTTCATGGTTCCTTTGCTCTGATAGGTTTCATGTTACGTCAATTCGAACTTGCTAGGTCCGTACAATTACGTCCCTACAACGCAATAGCGTTCTCCGCCCCTATTGCCGTTTTCGTCTCTGTATTCTCGATCTACCCCTTGGGGCAATCCGGTCGGTTCTTCGCACCCAGTTTCGGTGTAGCAGCTATCTTTCGATTCATTCTCTTTTTTCAAGGTTTTCATAATTGGACGTTAAACCCATTCCATATGATGGGGGTTGCGGGAGTTCTTGGTGCCGCCCTTTTATGCGCCATTCATGGTGCCACAGTGGAAAACACTCTATTTGAAGATGGTGATGGTGCGAACACATTCCGCGCGTTTAACCCAACTCAATCCGAAGAGACTCATTCAATGGTAACTGCTAATCGTTTCTGGTCCCAAATATTCGGTGTCGCTTTCTCTAACAAACGTTGGTTACACTTTTTCACGTTATTCGTGCCAGTGACCGGTTTATGGATGAGTGCTATTGGAGTAGTTGGTCTCGCCCCGAATCTACGCGCGTACGACTTTGTTTCCCAAGAAATTCGTGCAGCAGAAGATCCTGAATTTGAGACTTTTTACACAAAGAACATCCTATTAAACGAAGGTATTCGTGCTTGGATGGCGGCTCAGGATCAGCCTCATGAAAACCTTGTATTCCCCGAGGAGGTCTTACCCCGTGGAAACGCTCTTTAATGGAACCCTCTCTCTGGGTGGTCGCGATCAAGAAACCACAGGTTTCGCTTGGTGGGCCGGTAACGCCCGACTCATCAATCTGTCTGGTAAATTACTTGGTGCCCACGTGGCTCATGCTGGTTTGATTGTATTTTGGGCCGGAGCTATGAATCTATTTGAAGTGGCTCATTTCGTTTCGGAAAAACCTATGTATGAACAAGGGTTGATCTTACTTCCTCACCTAGCTACCCTGGGTTGGGGGGTAGGTCCTGGCGGGGAAGTCACAGATACTTTCCCTTATTTTGTTTCCGGAGTACTTCATTTGATCTCTTCCGCAGTTCTAGGGTTTGGGGGCATCTATCACGCTCTGATTGGGCCCGAAACTTTGGAAGAATCCTTTCCGTTCTTTGGCTATATATGGAAAGATAAGAATAAGATGACCACAATTCTAGGTATCCATTTAATACTATTAGGCGTCGGTGCCTTCCTCCTAGTGTTCAAAGCACTCTATTTTGGAGGTTTGTATGATACATGGGCACCTGGGGGCGGGGATGTAAGAAAGATTACGAATCTTACCCTAAGCCCGAACGTTATCTTTGGTTATCTACTAAAATCTCCCTTTGGCGGAGAGGGCTGGATCGTAAGTGTGGATAATCTAGAAGATATTATTGGGGGACATGTCTGGTTGGGATCTATTTGTATTTTCGGGGGAATCTGGCACATATTAACGAAACCATTTGCTTGGGCTCGTCGCGCTTTCGTATGGTCCGGAGAAGCTTACTCGTCCTACAGTTTAGGAGCTCTTGCCATCTTTGGTTTCACCGCTTGTTGCTTCGTCTGGTTCAACAACACAGCATATCCTAGCGAATTCTATGGTCCCACTGGCCCAGAAGCTTCTCAGGCTCAAGCTTTTACCTTTCTTGTCAGGGACCAACGTCTCGGTGCTAACATAGGTTCCGCTCAGGGACCCACTGGTTTGGGTAAATATCTGATGCGTTCCCCTACGGGAGAAATCATATTTGGAGGCGAAACCATGCGTTTTTGGGACCTTCGCGCTCCTTGGTTGGAACCCTTAAGGGGTCCTAATGGTTTAGATCTAAGTAAGCTAAAGAGGGATATACAACCGTGGCAGGAGCGACGATCCGCGGAGTATATGACTCATGCACCCTTGGGCTCTCTCAACTCCGTGGGTGGAGTAGCTACCGAGATCAATGCCGTGAACTATGTATCTCCTCGGAGTTGGTTGGCAACTTCTCATTTCGTTCTAGGATTCTTTTTCTTCGTGGGCCACCTATGGCACGCGGGAAGGGCTCGTGCAGCTGCGGCCGGGTTTGAAAAAGGAATTGATCGTGATACCGAACCCGTTCTTTCTATGACACCCCTTAATTGAAAATTAAAACTTGGGGGAGAATTGTTGGGATGATGAGGAGAAAAAAATATTTCTCTACTTCTACTAGTGGGTTAATAGCTGCTGGATATATGTACGTCCCTGTTAGTGAATTCACCACATCGAGGTAGATTCTATCTATCTATCTAAATAGATAGATAGATATCAAATAGTGTCTATTCTTCCGAAACAATAATTTATGAAGAACCACGAACCAGAAGCTTCAATAGCAGCCGCGCCTATTTCGTCTACGGAAATACTCCTGCCGAATACCCCATTTTGGGGTGGTAGGGGTGGCATGTCGATAAGAATAGGCAAACTCAAGGATCATTTGAATCCCCGTGAGTCACATACGGTAACGCGTGGATCCCCCCTATGGGGGGGGTGGGGGGTGGACTATTGAGATTGAGACAACATCATTTTACTTTTCCGGCGAATCAGTCGATGGGACTAGTGCCAATCTAAAATGTATTTAGTCGGTATTTCATTTTGCACATATGCTACCATCCCTCGAGCCTTGAGAGATATTGATGCGGGTTCGAGCCACAACCGAATGCCAAAATAAAACTATTTTCAGACTGCTCGCTTTAGTAGATGGAAAGTGAATTATTACTAAGAAAAAAAAGTTATCCCTGGGTTTCATTTCATTACCTGAAGTATACTATATACTATCGGATGATTCTTTTAATCAATAATTCTTTTAGACCATTTATATATCTTAGTTATTTCGTCCCTGAATATTTGTTGGTATTAAGCCAATAGTAGGAGAGAGAGGGATTCGAACCCTCGATGGCGTTTCGACACCATGCCAGTTTTCAAGACTGGAGCCATGAACCACTCGACCATCTCTCCTGGAGAGGCGGATTCCTTACCCAGTAATCGAAAGTATTAATCATCTACTTTAGGTGAAGTAGGAATCTTATCAATCTCAAGACATATGTATTGTATCAAGATCCACCTCTACTGTGAAAGATATAGAGTGGGAGGAATCTCATAAGATTGATCATTGATCGCGGAGTTGCTGTGGATGATCATTCCGAATGGCGAGATTTTCACTTTCATGCGACGACTCATTGATAGATTCAGTGACATTAGATTCTGGAGTACTAGAAAGGTTTTGGTTCTCCCTCAAATACCTGGTACAGTGAAAATCTCACCGGATGGGGATTGGATGGTACAAATAACCCATTCCTGATATGGAGGGAATCAGAATTATGACTATCGCTTTCCAGTTGGCTTTATTCGCATTAATTGCTACCTCATTTCTACTAGTTGTTGGTGTACCTGTCGCGTTCGCCTCCCCCGGCGGTTGGTCCAGCAATAAAAATATTGTCTTTTCGGGGGCTTCATTATGGATCGGATTAGTTTTTTCAGTAGGTATACCCAACTCCTTTATTTCTCAATAATTCGATGCTTCGGTTCCTCTTCTCGTAATTCACTGTTACGAAGGGGGTGGGGGGGGGGGGGGGTCCTCTCGCCCGTAATAAATTCATTAAGGATCGGGGTCTAATGAATAAGCTAGATATGTCAATCTGTAGAATTACTATACATTAAGTACGTGATGTGGTGTAGAATGCGGTAACAGGTTGTGCGGATATAGTTGAATGGTAAAATGTCTCCTTGCCAAGGAGATGACGCGGGTTCGATTCCCGCTATCCGCCTATCAAATCACTAAGGAGTCTGCTATATACGCGAAATGACGCATTAAGAATCAATCATTGCAGGAATTATTAATTTATTTTTTGTTTCCCTATCCGGGGGGGCGGTTCTTTTATATTCTGAATCTTAAGAACTCCGATCATACCCTATAGAGAGGCATCCCAGTGCGGATGGATCAAGTGATTCTTTCAAAAAACGCGCAAGGGGGTTCAACGACAGTATTAATTGATTTGATTGGAATTATCCACCCCTCCCCCCCCCTAAAAAAAAAACAAGGAAAAGGGTGGAAAGATGACTGTATTGGTAATTTGGTTGAAAGATAATGAACCGTGTGGAAAGGCCGGCCAATCCGGCCCAATTTCTTTATGTAATCTCAATTAATTGAGTTGCTGCCAGGGGATGGAGTAAAGCGGAGTAATCTAGTCAGTAATAGATAGATTAGGTAGGTAAATAGTATAGGGGAATAAGCAACTTGCTAATGTTTCTGTTCCATAGTATACTCATCAGTAACTACTTGCTATCAAGTATTCCGTATCAAGAAGGTTTCTTCTTGAATTGAGATCTGTCGCAGATAGTTAGGTAAGGGCGATATAGTCAAGCGGTAAGACGGAGGATTGCAAATCCTTCATTCCCCAGTTCGAATCTGGGTGTCGCCTGATCCAAGCTTTGATGAATATATCAATGTTTATATTGATATTTTTTTTTTTCAGGGATTGTTTGTTGCGCCGAAACCGGATACAAATAGAGATGCTCTATAGTCTATTATAGCCTATCACGTTAAATGTATATCGATGCGTCACATATAAGCAATCCCAATAATAGTATATCATCGGTTTATGAGTTAAAGGTCTGAATCATCAAGATTTTGAAATAGATATTTGGTAACATTAAAAAAAAAATATATATACATCCTCACTATCTTTTGTTATTGGGGTATCCTATTGAATAGGAGTGTAATTTTCACGCACGGTATGTCTCTAAGCCCGGACTCGTATTTGGACTCATAAATATTCAATAATTAGTAAATCTCAAGAGAGTTGAAGGGATAGGAACTATAATTACGGATCTAGTTAGTATAGCTTGGGCTGCCCCGACGGTGATTTCTACATTCTCCCTCTCACCTGCAGTTTGGGGAAGAAGTGGGTTATAACAAACGGTTAACCATTTCTCTCATAGTCTGATTCGGGGAATGCCAATCGTTGTAACAGTACCAACGATTCGTGTTATCCCTGCCCCAGAATCCTTTTCTCAGTGGGAAACATATATAGTATGAGATACTCTCCTACCCTGTCTTCGAGAGAGAAATAATCTCTCTCTTTACCTTCAATCTATGTAGAAATGTTTTCGTTCGGGAGGATCCAGCCACAGAAGTTTCTCCCTGTAAAGTATCCGCTGGTTACTCTTTCTAAATGTATTAATATGGTCATTCTACGAATCTACGAATCTACGAATCTACGAATCTACGAATCTAAATTATTAAAAATGATATGTGTTCCAGTTCCACCTGGAAGTATTTCAGACGATGGTAGGATGGGATTCAGACGACAACCCTGAAAGATGAGAATGCTTCGACATAATGGGGTAAAGAAATAATCATAATCACAATATTGGGTGGGATAAGCTGAGATTTTTTAGGTTAGATGGCTGGCACCCCCCCCCACCCCACCTAAAAACTATATGTGATTATTTTGTCTCGTTGTGACTTAAGCGATGTGGGTAATTATCAGAATATTATTCTTCACTTATAGGTCACGTTAGTGCTTCTAATCGAACTTCCTGGATTATCTCTTGCCGGATTGAGCTAATGAATAGCTGGCTATCCCCCATGCATCTGGATCGAAATAGATAGATGGGTAAATCTATCTGTCTATTTTTCTTGTTCCAATGTGGTTTGTTCTTTATATACCTGATATACCCTGTTCTACATTCCATTGTGTGTGGAATACAAGAATCCTTAGATCTATCTTTAGCTCCGTCGTCCACACATACACATGTATATCTATATTTATTTTCCAGAGGAAATAAGTTAGAATCAAATAGATGTCACAAAAAGGTAACGTCTTGGAATCCCTATTTTTACTCTTCCCGTTAGTTCTCGAATGTTGAAGAACCATATTGAATCAATTTAATCATGGATCCCTTTTTTCTATCTCCAAACCTAACCTACTATTTCTGCTACTGCTTCAAGTTCCGGATCTTTTGCATAAAGATATGTTGAGAATGAGAGATACTTTTGACAAGTACACTTGAGATAACACCTCTAGGATAGGATCCCTGGGGTTCGCTTTTTGTAGGGGCATACAAAAAGATACCTATCGCTAAATTTGATTTATCAATATCCGTGAATTCTATCTATTTATCTATTCGCAGATAATAGATTGAGATATAGATAAATAGATAGATAAAAAATAAAGATTCCGATTGAAAGAAAAGGGACTGAAGAAGATTAATCAGGAAGGAGCGTAGGGACCAGTAATTTATTACTAACAACTATATTGCGTATTATTGTCTCGTCCGGAATACCAGCCTCATTCTTTATCCTGCAACAAACAATCCTTCTATGTTTCCCTACTCGCTTCTGTACACTGAGGATTAAGAGATTGATCCTCGAACTAATTATTTTGAGCGACCGTTTGAATGTAAAGAATGAGTGGAAAAGCTGTAGGGATTAGGATGAAAAGTGCAGTGGCTACGAACGCAAGAATATTGACTTCCGTATTAATAGTTCAAATCAATTGAGGAATAGCTTGAGTGGTCCCATTGGGAAATAAAAACTCTTGGGCTCTATTATGAACCATCTATTTCTAATTAGTTTAGTCGGGTCGACCGAATAAAGTATCTCCAATTAATCAAAGATAAGGGAGTATTAAAGTTGAATTTTCAATATCGATTACATAGTATATCATGAAATGAAATCTCGAGAATACCCGATTCCTCTCTTCCTCGCGGCAATAACCTACCCCTGACCCTTTCTCTTTGGATCGATCAATCCGCTGATGCAATCTGGTAAGGGGTATTAGAAACCCCCTCAAATGATTAGTCTAATTTAATAGGTTGGAGAATAAAAAAAAAAAGATTTGAGTCTTGTTACTTCTCTATTGTTTCGAGAGATAAATTGAATTGACGATTAGTAGAGAATACTCTATGATTTTAAGGGGTGATCAGGCCCCCATCGTCTAGAGGCCTAGGACATCTCTCTTTCAAGGAGGCGACGGGGATTCGAATTCCCCTGGGGGTATTCCTTTTGCAAGAACCTCGCGATCGTACTAGAAAGATTCTTCTTATTATCTTATCGGTTTGTACTCAAACTAGGGGTCCGACTCAATTATCGGGATGCAACCGCGAACCAACCGGTAACCCTACTTTTGAAACTGAAATGTCCCATAATCTGTGGGTCGATGCTCGAGTGGTTAATGGGGGCGGACTGTAAATCCGCTGGCGGCGCCTACGCTGGTTCGAATCCAGCTCGACCCAAGTCTGAGACCATAGATTCATTTGTGGCGTCGTTTATCTCGTTAATATCGCAACTGAAACCCTAAAGCATTTCACTAGAATTAGGATTTATCGGGATTGACGGGTCTCGAACCCGCAACTTCCGCCTTGACAGGGCGGTGCTCTAACCAATTGAACTACAATCCCAGGAAGTAATTAGATTTTATCTAGCGGCTGCTTCAAAGTCAACGATCTTTTTTTAGGTTAAAAAAAAAAAAAATTGATGAAGATGAAATAAATTTATCAAAAATTCAAACCTAATCTTTAGGCATCTATCTAACTTATCTAAATCATAGATACAATGGTGGGGGGCGAGACTATTTCAATCCCGTGAAACATAGGACATCGATGGAGATCCTTGCGCTATAACCACCCAGTGCTTGTTTCTATTACATATGAGGATTCCATCAAGACGATATTCTTTGAATATCTGCTTAACAAATCAATAAGTTAACCCAATAATTGGTTATTGAATTGACTAAACAAAAACCTTTCATCATTTTTTTGCTTCTGGTTTTTTTTGCTTCTGGTTTTTTTTGCTTCTGGTTTTTTTTTTGCTTCTGGTAGTTAATTTACCGCGGCTATTCTTCCAGTTTTCGTGGATTAACCCTTACCGTGTGCGCCGCCCCATCTACAGAATTCCCCTTCGTCCACCCCTACACTCTTCCCATGCCTCTATTGTCCTCAAAATCCCAATATACCTCCCATTTCTATTTCTAGAAATAAATCGTTCAGACTTCTATTAATCTGTTACGAGGACTTGCGTGGAAAGGAAACAAGATTTATCCATTTATCTGAAACTCCTTTGGTATAACTTGGAACTATCCCCCAACCCCCCCATTTTCCTAGTAAGTAGCTTCCCGTAGATTCAGATTCAATCGGTGAATCATTAATAGTGCCGAGGTTGCCACCGGCTGGGAATAAAAAAAACCACCCATCTATTCTTTCACGCTTCCCTAGCAATCAAAATTATTGATATAATATACTTGCGGAGTTTGTCTTTGTTTGCTGCGAGTCATTAAATATTTTTGAATCGTCACAAAAATTTTGGATACGTGAGCTCTTAATTCGTCATAGAATTATTTTTATGAAGATGTAGGTTCATGGGGTTCGAGTTGCGCAGACCCCTTACAGCCTACTTTCATAATCTAACACCTGGTACAAAAAGTTCCTGTAAAAGATATCCGTGACTCCCCACCCTCCCTTTTTTTCTTCTCTTTTCCTTTAACCTCTTTGTCTTTTATAGGGCTAGAAAGAAAGGAAAAGAAATCTAATTGATATAGTTTTGCTTGAGAATGAATCTCGGTGTAATATTAGGAGGAGATAGAAACACGCCTGTACTGCCAGAACTTGCACGAATTCAATTCGAAGGATTTAACCGTTTCGTTCACGAAAGATTGCTTGAAGAACTTAAGAACTTTCCGAAAATTGAAGATACAGATAAGGAAGTTGAATCCTGATCTATTAGTGAACAGTATCAATTGACAGAACCTTCAGTCGAAGAGAGAGATGCTGCGTATCAATGTGTTACATATTCATCCGATCCATATGTACCAGCCTAATTGACTCGGAACAGAGACGGAGTAGTGGAAGAAGAGGCTGTACGCCTCGGATCCATTCCTTGGATGAATTCTCAAGGGACGTTCATCATTAATGGAATTGCTAGAGTTTTGATTAATCAAATACTGAGAAGTCCTGGTATCTATTACAACCGCGAATCGGATCAAAAAGGAGTCTCTGCATATACTAGCACCGTAATCTCGGATCGGGGAGGAAGATTTAAATCAGAGATGGATAAGAAAGACAGGATATGGGTTCGTATCAGCAAGAAACGAAAAGTATCCATTCTGATCTTATTAATAGCTATGGGGTTAAGCAGAAGAGATATTTTACAGAATGTCCGTTACCCTAAGATTTTTTCAAATATCTTGAA
Source organism: Cibotium barometz (assembly GCF_041138505.1). Lineage (NCBI taxonomy): Eukaryota > Viridiplantae > Streptophyta > Polypodiopsida > Cyatheales > Cibotiaceae > Cibotium > Cibotium barometz. The sequence goes on along the minus strand of NW_028229456.1, from coordinate 104,973 downwards.
GAAACAAAAAGGGGCTATTGAATCATCAGAGGATGCTATAGTGGAACTTTACAAACACCTATACTCTGCTACAGACGTAGATATAGCATTTTCAGAATCTATATTCAAGGAATTACAAAAGAGATTTTTCCAGCATAGATGTGAATTAGGACGGGTTGGTCGACGAAACTTAAACATCAAGCTAGCTCTGGATGTACCCGAAACGGAACATTTTCTATTACCCCAAGACGTATTAGCAGCCGCGGATCATTCAATCGAAATAAGCTATGGTATGGGTAACCTTGATGACATAGATCATCTAAAAAATCGACGTGTTCGATCTGTGGCGGATCTGTTACAGGAACAAATGAAATTGGCCTTAAACCGTTTGGAGAATCCGATCCGATAAAATCTTCGTAGAGCCGTTAGGCGTAAACGTCTATTAACTCCCAGAGGATTAGTAACGTCTGTCCCAGTAATAGCAACTTCCAAAGAGTTTTTCGGTTCACATCCCTTATCACAATTTTTGGATCAGACCAATCCACTATCAGAAATGGTTCATAAACGAAGATTAAGTTCTTTAGGTCCCGGGGGGTTGACACGGCGAACCGCTAGTTTTTAAGCTCGAGATATTCATTTTAGTCATTATGGGCGTATATGCCCGATCGAAACATCCGAAGGCATGAATGCTGGCCTCATCTCATCATTAGCTATTCAGGCAAAAGTTAGCAATTCTGGATCCTTGCAGAGCCCTTATCTTAAAATGTCCGAATCGGCTGAGGAAGAACAATTAATTGATTTATCCCCCGCTGAGGATGATTATTATCGAGTAGCAACTGGAAATCTATTAATATCGGAATGGAGGATTAGAGAAAGAGAAGTTATACCGGTTCGGTATCGACAAGAGTTTTTAAGCGTTCTATGGGAGCAAGTCGATTTCCGAAGCATTCATCCTCTACAATATTTTTCTATCGGAGCTTCTCTTATTCCATTCATTGAGCATAATGACGCAAATTGCGCCTTGATGGGTTCTACTATGCAACGTCAAGCGGTTCCACTCTTTAAGCCTGAAAGATGTATTGTAGGGACTGGGTTAGAAGGTTAAGTAGCCTCGGATTCTGGAGGTGCAACTGTATCTGAACGAGAAGGATGGATTCAATATATTGATGGTAATAGAATTACACTATCTACGACCGATGAAGAGAGCGATGAAGAAGGTTTAAACACTACAGATACCAAATTACGAATTTATGAACGTTCTAATAACAATACCTGTATACACCAAAAGTCTACGGTTATGCCAGGAGAACTCTTGAAAGGCGGAGAAGTTGTAGCGGATGGAGCAGCAACCGTTGGGGGAGAATCAGCTTTAGGTAGAAATATCTTAGTAGCCTATATGCCTTGGGAGGGATACAATTCTGAAGATGCAGTATTGATTAGTGAACGTTCGATATACGAAGATATTTTTACATCTTTTCACATTGAGAGACATGAAGTTGAAGTTTGTGCAACAAACCAGGGTCCTGAAAGAGTTACTAAGGAAATACCTCAATTAGATAGTTATGCACTTCGACATTTGGACAATAATGGGCTTGTAGAGTCGGGATCTTGGGTAGAAGCAGGGGATGTTTTGGTGGGTAAACCGACGCCACAGGAGGGGGCGGATTCATTACGTGCTCCAGAAGGAAGATTGTCACAAGCCATTTCTGGTATTCAATTAGTTAACGCAAGAGAGAGTTGTCTGAAAGTCCCTATTGGTGGAAGAGGTCGAGTCACTGACGTTAGGTGGGTTTATCCCGAAGACGATACTACGAATGATTCAGAGGTTATTCATATATATATCTTATAGAAACGTAAGATACAAGTAGGTGATAAGATAGCTGGTAGGCATGGAAATAAAGGTATTGTGTCAAAGATCTTACCCAGACAGGATATGCCTTATTTACAAGATGGTACACCAGTCGATATGATATTAAGTCCCTTAGGAGTACCTTCATGAATGAATGTAGGATAGATTTTTGAGTGTTTGCTCGGGTTAGCTGGGGAGTTTCTGAAAACCCATTACCGGATAGTACCTTTTGATGAAAGATATGAGCGGGAGGCTTCTAGAAAACTAGTATTTTCAGAGCTTTGTGACGCGAGTACCGGGACTCGTAATCCATGGTTATTTGAGCCCGAACATCCCGGAAAGAGTCGATTGATCGACGGACGAACGGGTGATCCTTTCGAGCAACCAATTACGATCGGAAAGGCCTATATAATGAAATTGATTCATCAGGTTGATGATAAAATTCATGCACGATCCAACGGGCCCTATGCGCTTGTTACGCAACAACCCCTCAAGGGGAGATCTAGACGGGGGGGACAACGAGTTGGAGAAATGGAAGTTTGGGCTTTGGAGGGTCTTGGTGTATCTCACACGCTGCAAGAGATGCTTACAATTAAATCAGATCATATTCAAGCTCGTTACAAAGTACCTAGTGCTATTACGACCGGGAAACCCGTTCATAAACCCAATACGGTTCCAGAATCTTTCCGATTGCTAGTTCGAGAGTTACGGTGCATGGGTCTGAATCTGGAGCACAATTTTATATTTGAAGAAGATTCGGGGAGGGGGAGTGAAGATATTTGATATTTAATCGAAACTTTTTTTTTTACAAAAAACCAATTGAAACATTTTATCTTACGATTCATCGGACTAATTATCAACAACTTCGGATTGGACTGGCTTCCCCCGAACAGATTCGCAGTTGGGCTGAAAGAGAGTTACCTAATGGAGACATCGCTGGGCAAGTTGATTAACCTTATACGTTGCATTATAAGACTCATAAACCAGAGAGAGATGGTTCATTTTGTGAAAGAATATTTGGGCCCATAAAGAGCGGAGTTTGTGCTTGCGGAAACTACCGATCTGTCGATAATGAAGAGGAATATTCAAATTCTCGTAAGCATTGTGGAGTCGAGTTTACCGATTCTCGGGTTCGAAGATACCGAATGGGATACATCAAACTAGCATGTCCAGTAACCCACGTATGGTTCCCAAAACGAATCCCCAGTTACATTGCAAATCTCCTTGCTAAACCTCTCAAAGAACTAGAAAGCCCAGTATATTGCGATGCGTGACTCGATTGTATGTTTCGATTATCACAGATTAATTACAATCTGTCATCCCATACGACGATGGGATGCCTCCAATTCCGACCTATTTCTCACGAGCGAGGAATATCGCGTAACTCGGGATAAGAAGTACTATATACAGAGTACGGGCTGAGGGCTCTCTTCCAAGGTTAATTTTTATTGATTAATCCATCGATTAGGCTTCGTAATAAATATTTTTATCTCACATTCCTGATTTGATGAAAAAGAATCCAAGTGTTTTTTTGACACGATCTTTCACTCAAACTCATTCTTCTTTTTTATTCAAAAAGAGGTTATTTTATGATAGAAATATGGTTATGAGGAATTAATCATCGCAAAGGTTTTTCAAATTGATTGATAACCATCGGGGTGGGGTGGAAACCCAAAGAGGAGAAGTAGTCGTATTAGGAACAAGAGAAATCTCTCCAACCTCTGACCAACTCGAGAGGGAATAAAAAAAAAATATATATATATATATTTTTTTTGTGAAGATATGAATAATGTAATAGGGGGGGGGGGGGAGAACCGAGATCACTCAGGAAAGGCAAGTTGAAGCTTGAGTAATGAACAGCTATTCTTATCTCTTATTCTTATCTCTATAGATAGGTTGGGATTATCGCACCCCAAAGACGTCGTATCATACTTTCACACTTAGATATAGTTATTTGAGCCGGATGAGAGGAAACACTCGTGTCCGATTCTCTGGGGGGGGTATTCGTTCGACCTATCCCAATCTTTTTCCTGCTAGGCCTGTGGCTGAGAGACCCACTCTATTAAGATTGCGGGGTTTGTTTAATTATGAGGATCGATCTTGGAAAAATGTTCTTCCCATCTTTTTTCCCACCCGAAACTTTGAAACTCTTCAAGGAAATGAAATAGCTACTGGAGGGGATGCCATTAAAAAATGATTAGCTAGCTTGGATCTGCAGGGCGTTATGGATCGTGCGTATTTGGAGTGGCAGGCACCGGCGAAGCAAGGATCTATCGGGAATGAATGGGAAGACCGAACGATTCAAAGGAGGAAAGATCTTTTGGTCAGACGGATGAAATTAGCCAAGGATTTTCTCCAAACGAATCTAAAACCAGAATGGATGGTTCTGGATCTTCTACCAGTCCTTCCGCCTGAATTGAGACCAATAGTTGAACTATATGAAGGCGAATTAATTACTTCTGATCTTAATGAGCTTTATAGAAAGATAATTCATCGAAATAATACTCTTATCGAATTTCTATCGGGGAGTGAATTCACACCAGAAGGGCTGATTGTCTGTCAGAAGAGACTCATTCAAGAAGCTGTGGATGCCCTTATTGATAATGGCATACGTGGACAACCAATGAGAGATGTTAATAACAGGCCTTACAAATCTTTCTCAGAGGTTATTGAGGGGAAAGAGGGACGATTTCGTGAGAATTTGCTCGGAAAGCGGGTTGATTATTTAGGTCGTTTCGTTATTGTAGTAGGTCCGTCTCTTCCATTACATCAATGTGGATTACCCCGAGAATTGTCGATCGAGCTTTCCCAAGCCTTTGTAATTCGTAACTTGATTGGGTGACACCTTGCTCGTAATCTACGAGCTGCTAAGAATATGATTAGAAAAAAAGACCCCATTATATGGAAAGTTCTTCGGGAAGTTATGCAAGGTCATCCCGTACCGCTGAATCGAGCACCTACATCACACAGATTGGGTATACAGGCATTTCAACCCATTTTAATAGAAGGACGCGCCATTCGTTTGCATCCATTGGTTTGTGGGGGGTCTAACGCAGATCTTGACGGAGATCAGATGGCTGTCCATGTACCTCTATCTCTAGAAGCTCAGATTGAAGCTCGTTTTCCAATGTTTTCGCACACAAATCTACTCTCCCCCGCTACGGGAGATCCCGTATCTGTACCGAGTCAAGACATGCTTCTAGGTCTTTATATACTAACAATTGAGAATAGGCAAGGAATTTATGGAAATAGACATTCTGATTTTATAGGTTCCTCTCCCAATATACCCTATTTTACTAGTTACTACGATATACTTAGGGCCAAAGAATTAAAACAAATGATCTCTATAGTTTTTTGTGGCTTCGGTGGGGGGTCGATTTGCAAACGATCAGTTCGAGAATTCGTGAATTGCCTATTGAATCTCAATATGAAACCTCAGGGACCTCTTTTCACTCTTACGAGAATTACCAAATCAGAAAGTGTAGGGAGGGCCATACCCTTGGTATGTATATACTTACAACAGCTGGTCGTATCTTGTTTAATCAGCAATTAAAGGAAGCGATGCAGGGTCTATCAAAAGCCTCTTTCCCGCGTGGGACTTCGCCCGTACCGGGTACAATGATACAAGAAAAAGATTTTTAGATATGACTGGAGTAACGAAGAATGAGAAAGCTTTTTTATACATTTAATGAATGACTCGAGCCTCAATCTATTGGTTAATAATTTTTACGAGGTAAAAGAAGAAAAAGTTGAGGTTTCTACAATGGCGGATAAAGCTGAATCACCTTTCTATAATAAGATGATGGATAAGACTACGATGAGACAACCTATCAGCAAGTTAGTAGTTTGTTTCGGAATCGCATCTACAACAAACATTCTAGATCAAGTTAAGGTTTTGGGTTTTCAACAAGCTACAAAAGCATCTGTCCCATTAGGCATCGACGATCTTTCAACAGTACCCTCCAAAGGATGGCTTGTATAAGATGCGGAGAGATAAGGTTACGTCCCAGAGCAGTATCATCGTTACGGGAGTTTGCATGCCGTAGAAAAGTTACGTCAATCAATTGAGGCCTGGTATGCTACAAGTGAATGTTCGAAACGAGAAATGAATCCAAGTTTCAGGATGATCGATCCCCTAAATCCAGTTCATATGATGTCTTTCTCAGGGGCCCGGGGAAGTACATCTCAAGTTCACCAATTGCTCGGTATGAGGGGACTGATGTCAGATCCGCGGGGGCAAGTAATTGATCTACCTATCCGAAGGAACCTGCGCGAAGGCTTATCTTTGACAGAATATATTATTCCTTGTTATGGTGCTCGCAAGGGGGTTGTGGATACCGCGGTACGAACATCAGATGCTGGATATCTGACACGTAGGCTCGTTGAAGTAGTTCAACATATTGTTGTACGCGAAAGGGATTGTGAAACTACCAAAAGCATCGCTTTAAATCTCATTGAGGAAAGAAGAGGATCTATCTGAACAATATCATATCAAAGACTGATTGGACGTGTGTTGGCCGATAACGTCTATTGGGATGTGAGATGTATTGCTACACGTAATCAAGATATCGGTGATGGACTGGCTAGTAACCTGGTAGCATCGACGCAATCTATACATATAAGATCTCCTTTGACATGCAAAAGCATTTTCTGGATTCGTCAGTTGCGTTATGGTTGGAGTCTCGCCCATCACAATTTAGTAGAACTAGGGGAAGCTGTAGGTATCATTGCGGGTCAATCAATTGGAGAACCAGGAACTCAATCAACATTAAGAACTTTTCATACAGGTGGCGTATCTACGGGCGATATTGCAGAATATGTACGAATTCCGTTTAATGGACTCATTAATCCCGATGAAAGGTCAGTGTATCCCACACGTACGCGACACGGGCATCCTGCTTGGATGTGTCGAAATGAATTACCCATCCTTATTAAGAGTCGTAATAATATACACAATTTCACCATTCCAGCACAAAGTTTACTAATGATTCGGAATGATCAGTATGTCGAATCGCAACAAATTATTGCGGAAGTATGAGCCAAAGAATTTCCCCTTAAGGAGCGTATTCAAAAATCTATCTATCCAAATATAGAAGGAGAGACCCACTGGAGTAGATTTGTGTGGCATCTATCTGATTGTATAGATAATCCCATTCGTGTCGTACGCGAGACGGGTCATATTTGGATTCTTTCGGGAGTTTTTAATGATTCCGATAAGAACTATTTATTTCACGAGGATCAGGATAGAATCCATTTTAAACCTCACTCGAGCGAGAGTAGACACGAGTCTCATGAAAGAATTGGCGAGAATATAAATGCTATTGATTATGGAGGTTTTCAAAAAGGGATCCAAGACTTTGGAATCAATCCAAAATGTTTTTCAAATTGGTTGAAACCTCCAGTATCTACTTCAATTTTTTCCAATCTCATGGTAGAACGGGGTGAAGAAAAAGAAGCAGTTTCTTTGTTACTTGAACGACAGGGAAAAGGGTCTAATGAATCATATTTTACAAATATTGATGTTCATTTAAATAAAATCTTGGATCGGAATGCCATTCTTGCTATCTACGAAAACTCAGAACATCAAACGAGCGTTTCGGGGATTATAAAATATGGTACTATAGAAGTTGAATCCGTCCCTAAAAAAGGATTTGTTTCTGATAGTGGGATAGGAAAGACTCTTGGCTCACGGTACAAAGTAATCAAAGGAGGCAACTCTTTTCTGATCCCCGAAGAGGTTTATACTATTCACGAACCTTTCTCATCCATTTTGGTAACAAATAATACTATTATTGAGGAAGGTACACAAATAACCTCTACTATTATTAGTAAAGTAGGTGGACTGATCCGAATCAAAAAAACACGAAGTAGTATTGAGATAAGACTCCTACCTGGATATATTCATAATCCAGAAAGGGTAACTAGTATACCCAAGCAGAGTGATGCTCTAATTGCACCAGGTAATGTGATTTTTAATGAATTCAAATCCGATAATTGGGTTTACCTCCAATCGGTTACACTCTACAGGAAAAGAAAGACCTCCGTCCCGGTAAGACCAGTTGTAGAGTACAATATATCTAACAATTCTTTGGTGCGAATAATATCCCACCCCGAAAAACCAAAGACGCAAAAATGCGCAAAAATTGAAGCCTTTACATATATTTCCTATAGAAATGGTGAAGAGGTTGAAATAAGCAACCATACAACTATTCAATTAGTTGGAACTTGTTTAGTGGTTGATTGGCAAGAACATTTCTACCACCTCTTCTCTACAAGAAAGGCTTATTTGTCTCTTACCAGCGTAAGAGTAAATAATATTCTCAGTACCTTTCTTCAAGTTAACTCAATATCTTTTTCTAATGCACCTCTCGCACGAAGGGTCAGGGTCAATCAGGTTTCCCAACCACCGGTGTCTGTCGACGAGCCATCCCCCGCTCAAGTTGATCTATCCAATAGTAGGAACAAATCAGTCGTCCAGTATCAAAGTACTGTTCATTCGGTATCGGAACGAGGTGCATCCTTCTTAATTCTGTCACCGTTCAACTTTCTTCGTAATATTCTGCCTACTGATTCGAGCAATAATAAGCATAAAGAGATGATTGTGGGACACTCCAACGATTCTCAATCAGATACAAATACTTATTTTCGTAATGAAAGAGTTCTAAAAGATATACTATCGAATTCTAAGTATGAATCTCTTCCAAAGAACTATCTAAATGTGGAAGAAGGGTTGGCCAAATCTAGAAGATCAGACCTTATTCCTCGTCGAAGGGAAAATCAAGAGTTAGGTTTATTAGGGACTTCGTGGGGTATTTCCCATATTTTGGTGCCCTCCCATTTCCATCCCACGTTGGGCGACGAAGCCCCTTCCTTTGAAAATTCCTTTGTTGATGATTCGACAGATACATCGGTACATAGAAATTGGTATCCGATCGATGAAAATGAATTAATATTGAAATATCCTACGAATCTTTTTTTAGATAAGTATTTATCGACCAAGCAGATCTATTTACCACCAGATTCCTCTAGTCGAGTAATCTTGTTAATTAATCTCGGACTATCAATCAGTGAAAGTCGATGTTTCTGTAGGAACAATGTTTGTCTCCAGTCCGGTCAGGTCGTAGCTATTCACCGGGAATATTTATTAACTAGAACAGCTAAGCCTCTTTTAGCGACCCGCGGAGCAATTATTCAAAAGAATTCTGGAGATATCATTGGAGAGGGAGATACATTAATAACATTACCACATGATAGATTGAGGTCTGGGGACACTATCCAGGGTCTTCCGAAAGTTGAGCAGCTGCTGGAGTCTCGTTCCGTTGCTTCTATCCCGGCACGAATCGAAGATCTTTTTGGAAGATGGAATAGGGGTATTACAAGATTAATTGGAAACCTTTGGAGTCACTTTCTAAGCGCTGGAACAAGTATGGAACATTGTCAATTGGTTTCGATCGATCAAATTTGAAAGGTTTATGGATCTTAAGGAGTACAAATATCCGATAAACACCTAGAAATTATCATTTGGCAATTGACATCAAGAGTCGTAGCATCGGAAGATGGAATAGCTAATGTTTTTTCACCCGGGGAGCTTATTGAACCATCACAAGCATAACGGATGAATCGCGTATTAAAGAGATCAATTTTCTATGAGCCTATTGTACTGGGAATGACGAAAGCATCTCTCAATACTACTAGTTTTTTATCAGAGGCGAGTCCCCAAGAAACTACTCGAGTACTGGCTAAAGCTGCTCTTCGGGGTCGAATCGATCGGTTAAAGGGATTAAAGGAGAATGTTATTCCTGGTGACACCGTCCCCATTGGAACGGGTAGTCAAGAGATTATTAGTCAACTAAAAGTGAAGAAACAAAAAGAATTTCATTCAACTATAAGTAGTAGTAAGAATTCTAAATGGGGAACAAAAAATAGTCTCTCTGGTTATCAGGGGGAACCAAGTCTACGTCATAAATTAGTTATTCATAAAGGATTGAATCGAGTTTTCTCTCGACTTAATAGCAAAAAGTGCTAGAAGAGTTACTGAATAATAAAACGTTTTGTGTATCTCAATCAACAATATTGATCAGTGGATTGTAATAATTCATCAAATCCAGTTAGAATGGAATGAATTCACAGTTTCTTATACTTGAGGGGAAGATGCAACAGAAAAATCGGAATATTGACTTGGAAGGAATGATGGGGGCGGGAGTTCATTTTGGTCATCAGACCCAGAAATGGAATCCCAGGATGTCACCTTATATATTTACGGAACGGAAGGGTGTTCATATTCTCGATCTAACTCAGACTGCTCGTCTTTCATCTGAAGCCTGTGATTCAGTATTCGATGCAGCAGCGGAGGGAAAAGAATTCTTAATGGTAGGCACAAAATATCAAGTGGCTGATCTAGTAGCATCAGCTGCAACAAGATCTCGATGTCACTACGTGAACGAAAAATGGCTCGGTGGTACGTTAACGAATCGGTCCACTACAGAAACACGTCTTCGTAGATTTCAGTATTTGCAAAATGGAGAAGATACAGGAGGGTTTGACTGACTCCCGAAGAAAGAGGCAGCGATTTCGAAGAGATAATTACTTAGATTGAAGAAATATCTAGGTGGAATTCAATACATGTCAGATTTACCCGATATTGTTATAATTACTGATCAACATGAATAATCTATCGCTCTTGAGGAATGTATTATTCCAGGTATTCCCACAATTTGTGTCGTCGATACGGATCGTGATCCAGATCTTACAGATATTCCAATTCCTGGTAATGATGATGCGCGATCTTCTATCCGACGGATATTGGATAAATCAACATTAGCTATTCGCGAGGGTCGTTCAAATTCAAAGGTCCCGGAATCAACGGATGGTGGGGCTAGTAATTATCTCGACGATTCGGAATAGAGTGGCAAAAGATTTATATCATAACTAGGAATATTGTATAATCTCATTAGAGGAATAATCTTTAGGATATTCGTATAGTGATAATTCTGAATATTTTATACACATTTTTCCATCTAAGTTAATTTTTGATAAAAAAAAAGGGGGGGAGGGGTAATACGCATATTGAGCAACTGCGAATTGATGAGATTGATGATCCGTACCAAGTATCGAGCGTGGAAGTAGGTTAACATCTTTACTGGCAAATAGGAGACTTCCAAGTTCATGCACAAGTTCTTGTAACTTCCTGGGTAGTAATCGCCATATTGTTGTCTTTACCCATCGTAGCTACCCGGAATCTGCAAACCATACCGACTGGCAGCCAAAATTTCATTGAATATGTTCTCGAATCTATTAGGGATTCAACTAGGACCCAGATTGGGGAAGAAGAGTATCGTCCCTGGGTTCCATTTATTGGAACTATGTTTCTATCCATTTTTGTTTCCAATTGGTCAGGTGCTTTGTTTCCTCGGCGAATCATTCAGTTACCCCACGGGGAGTTGGCTGCGCCTACGAATGATATCAATACTACTGTTGCATTAGCTTCGCTCACATCAGTAGCATATTTCTATGCAGGTTCACACAAGAGGGGTCTTAGTCATTTCGGTAAGTATATCCAGCCGACTCCGGTACTACTACCTATTAATATTTTAGAGGATTCTACTAAACCCTTACCGCTTAGTTTTCGACTGTTTGGAAACATCTTGGCTGACGAGTTGGTAGTAGCTGTTCCCGCTTCTTCAGTACCTTCAATCGTTCCTGTACCTATGATGCTTTTAGGATTATTCACAAGCGCCATACAAGCTTTAACTTTTGCTACTCTAGCTGCAGCTTATACCGGGGAATCTATGGAGGGTCATCATTAGAAGCGTCAACATCAACCGCTCCAACAAAGTCTCGTATCGGAACGATGGGATGCGGTTTGTTCGTAAGACCCATTCATTGGATCACTGTAGTAGGAAAAACCGTTTTTGTGGTATCATGATACAACAATACGAGACCCTATCCTCTTTCCCCCTCCCTTTTTCGGTTATTCGCGGGAGTGGGGTGGGGGAGGGGCAAAGGATCGTGTAGCTGCCGCCTACTCCATTTGAACCATTTAAAGGGATGGATACAAAGACGGTAATGATTATCACCGCTCGGTCTTAGTACTCCATAGGAATGAACGACTGATAAGATGTTCGAAAAATAATCTGTGAGGTTTTTCTGTTCCCCTTAGAACTAAGGGTACTGAATCTCATTCGTGCTTGTGTCATGGTCCGGCAAATAATATGGTTGAATCTCATTCACGTTGAGACTAAGATTGAAATATCTCACTAGAGAACTATTTTGGAATACCCGACTTTTTTTGATCCAATTAGTACACCACGGATAAAACATAGTATTGATAATTTTTTGTGAGGACATCAAAGCTTTTCTCCTCTACTAAAAATACTCCATTACTGACGTAACGGATCAGAATATTCTATTTCATTAATAGTTTTGATCAGATTTATGCAGAATCAATATTTCAGTAAGTATTCACTAGAGGATCTCTGTCACGCCGAGACTAATTAACATAAATCTAGTGGGACAAGATTGATTAACGTAAATAAAATAGGAGGAGACTAATACGAACCCCTTGATTCCTGCTGCTTCTGTTATTGCTGCTGGATCAGCCGTAGGACTCGCTTCGATCGGGCCCGGTGTTGGTCAAGGCACTGCCGCGGGTCAGGCAGTGGAGGGTATTGCGAGACAACCAGAGGCAGAAGGTAAGATTCGAGGTACTCTATTGTTAAGTTTAGCTTTCATGGAAGCTTTGACAATTTATGGACTAGTTGTAGCCCCAGCACTATCATTTGCAAACCCGTTCGTTTAATTTGTTTCTTACAAGACATTTCGGGATCTTTACCACACCCCCCCCTTTCCCTAAACTCTTCTCAAATCAATGGTGAATTGTTTGATTCGGGGGGAGGGGGTCTAGTAGGAAATTATTGTTCCACCTATTTAACTGAGTCCTTCCGCATCTTTTTAAGTTTATTGATAATTCCCCCCTCTCTATTTACCAACTAAATATCCCATAAGTTTTTAACATATTGGATGAACCGATCGGTTGCCCAAACTAATTGATAAGGAAGTCCTACCTTTACTATCATTGCAAAAGTTTTTTATTGAATTCATAATTTTTTTCTTTTCAGGCTAGACCAGACGTTATTTAAAAATTAGAAAACCTTTCAAGAGGGGAGGGAATATGAGAAGTGTAAGTGAGATCGTCGCTCCCTCAAGTTATTGGACTCTCGCCGCAAGTTTTGGTCCAAACACCAATATCTTGGATATAAATTTGATTAACCTGATTTTGGTCCTATGTGTATTATTCTACTATGGAAAGGGAGTGTGTGCGAGTCGTACATCCGAATAGGATAACTGGTCTATTCCAGTTGCACTTGAAGCAGGAAGAAGTGCAAAACCCCGACGAATTCCTTGTAAATGAATGTTATGCAAGAACCAGAGCATTCCGTGGAATCGATAGAAAACCTCTTATTCTCATCGACTGATTCGGGAATATCATCAATATGGTTAAAGCTGAATCGCTTAAAGTCTTAGCAAAACTAGGGTTTTCTTTCCCCTACCGCGCAACCTAAGTCGCGGTCGGAGATCTATTCGATATATAACACTCGTATCGAGAATAATTTGATTCCTATCATTCTTCAAGAGAGAGATTAGAATATCTAAAAGTCACCAAATCTTGTTCAATTTGCTGAATAGACAACCCATACGAGATGGATACTATCTAGAAGAAGCGGCTCTGCCAATAGTAAAAAAAAATATATATATATATATATATTGTCCAGGAGAGCCCTTAACCCTTTTCAATTATTAATTATTAATTATTCCATCTCTAGTCGGTTAGAGGTGGATCATATCAATAGATAGAGAGAGAAAGGTGGCAGGCCCGTGTATCAGGATATTGCTGGAACCTTCCGCCCGATCGGGCAACACGGGCGGGAAAGCCGAATGGGTTGAAAGATCCGTGTTCGGTTTGGGAAGAGATCATTAATCTTTGAGAATCGAAGGTATATGATCCACTTTCATTGATCAATTTCTTAGAGAATCGTAAAAGAACAATTTTGAACACTATTTCGGATGCGGAGGAACGTTATAAGGAAGCTACCGAGAAACTTAAGGGGGCTCGGACCCGCCTGCAACAAGCAAAAGTTAAAGCAGGTGAGATCCGTATAAATCAACTTACGCAGATGGACAGGGAACAGCGGGATCTTGTTGATGCAGCTGATGAAGATTCAAAAAGATTAGAGGATAGTAAAAAATTATACTATTCGTTTTGAGAAACAACGAGCAATTGAACAGGTTCGACAGCAAGTCTCTCGACTTGCATCGGAGAGGGCTCTGGAAAGTCTGAATAGTCGTTCGGATAATGAATTGCATTTGCGCATGATTGATTATCACATCGGCCTACTCAGGGCCATGGAAAACGCAGCCGATTAGCCTTCATTTCATTATGGAACAGGTTTCATTTTTCCTTTTCCTTCTTTCAGTAAGATACTTTGACAAAAACGGTAATAAACATTCGACCCGATGAGATTAGCAGTATCATTCGTAAACAAATTGAGGGATATGTTCCAGAAGTAAAGGTTGTTAATATTGGCACTGTACCTTAAGTTGGAGATGGAATCGCCCGCATCCATGGCCCTAACAAAGTAATGGCTGGTGAATTGGTAGAATCTGAGGATGGTACGGTAGGCATTGCTCCGAATCTAGAATCTGATAATGTTGGGGCTGTACCGACGGGTGGATGGCTTAACTATACAAGAGGGAGGTTCCGTAAGAGCAACGGGAAAGATTGCCCAAATACCAGTCAGTGACTCCTTTTTGGGTCGTGTCGTAAACGCTTTGGCTCAACCTATTGACGGTAAGGGTCAAATCCCAGCTTCTGAGTTTAGATCAATCGAATCTCCCGCTCCAGGGATTATTTCAAGACGTTCCGTGTACGAACCTTTACAAACGGGTCTTATTGCTATCGACTCGATGATCCCCATAGGTCGTGGTCAACGAGAATTGATAATTGGGGATAGACAGACCGGTAAAACAGCAGTAGCTACAGATACAATTTTGAATCAGAAAGGTCAAAATGTTATATGTGTCTACGTAGCTATCGGTCAAAAAGCTTCCTCCGTGGCTCAGGTAGTAAATACTTTTCAGGATCGTGGCGCTATGGAATACACCATTGTTGTATCGGAGACCGCAAATTCTCCAGCCACTCTGCAATATCTCGCTCCCTATACAGGAGCAGCTCTAGCTGAATACTTCATGTATCGCAAACAGCATACCTTGATTATTCATGATGATCCCTCTAAACAAGCCCAGGCTTATCGACAAATGTCTCTGTTACTTAGAAGACCACCTGGGCGAGAAGCATATCCGGGAGATGTTTTTCATTCACATTCTCGTCTTTTGGAAAGAGCGGCTAAATCAAGTCTCCAATTAGGTGAAGGTAGTATGACAGCTCTACCCATTGTTGAGACCCAGGCGGGAGATGTCTCAGCCTACATTCCCACCAATGTTATTTCTATTACTGATGGATAAATATTTTTATCAGCAGATCTATTTAACGCTGGGATTCGACCGGCAATCAATGTGGGAATTTCTGTATCTAGAGTAGGCTCTGCAGCTCAAATCAAAGCTATGAAACAAGTGGCCGGTAAATCGAAATTGGAATTGGCCCAATTTGCAGAATTAGAGGCTTTCGCGCAATTTGCCTCTGATCTCGATAAGGCTACTCAGAATCAGCTAGCAAGGGGTCAGCGGTTGCGTGAGTTGCTTAAACAGTCTCAATCAGCCCCATTATCGGTGGAAGAACAAGTAGCTACTATTTATACTGGAGTTAACGGATATTTGGATCTACTAGACGTTGATCAAGTTAAACGATTCTTGGTTCAGTTGCGTGAGTATATAACAACCAATAAACCTCAATTCGGTGAAATTATTCGTTCTACCAAGGTATTTACGGAACAAGCAGAGATACTCTTAAAGGAAGCAATTAAAGAGTCAACAGAACTCTTTTTACTGCAGGAGAAGTGACTAATGACACAGCGTGTGCCTGTGTATAGGGGGGGGGAGGGGGGATAACCCCCGCGTTTCAGTCATTTTTTTTTTTTCACATACGCATAGTTTTCCAAAACACGGAATTACGTCCAATAGGATTTGAACCTATACTTAAGGTTTAGAAGACCTCTGTCCTATCCATTAGACGATGGACGTTTGTTCCTCCCTAGTTGATAGTAGATAGTAGATACGCTCGGGCAGACGCTATATTGTGAACAAACAACTTTAGTTTGTTCACGATGTAGCTGATAGATGAAATAGACAAGGTTCGGGGCGGTCCGACCAGTATCATTAGCGGGTAGCGGGAATCGAACCCGCATCAGTAGCTTGGAAGGCTAAAGGTTATAGTCGATGCCAATGGGTGGTTATGACATCTCTAATCCAGAACCGAACGTGAAAGTCTCTATTCATTCGGCTCCTTTATGGAAGGAGGGGGGATCGAAAATCGAAAGGGATGTATATCCCCAGCTAAAGGAGGTTGCCCCTCTATCTCTTTTGTATGAGAAGGAATACGAGGTAGCAGAAGCTTCTTACGAAGGTTAATCTTTCCCACACACTTACTCTTTTCTCTAATTTATTCTGGAAAGAATGTTACCGCGAGAAAAGAGCATCCATAGCATCTATGTCAGTCTCGTCTGTATCTTGCGCAACAAGAACATACTTCCTAGATGATCCCGTTGAGAAGAAAACGGTTTTTACCAATTTCACAATTAATTGATAGAGCATGGTAAATATTTTTTTTTTCATTCCAGTTACTTCGTTCTTTATTTCTACTGGCAAGAATCTTTAGGAAAATATTTTTCACCGAGTCGTAGAAGCAATTTCTTAAGTGAGAAAATGCTTGATAATCCTGATAAACCAGGATAAATCTTTCTGGAACTGTCGCTCTCGGATCATTCTCCAAGGTTCAGTGACGATGAAACGAATATTTTAGGTGTCTACCCATAGATTTTGTTTTTTTATCCTTCTTCAATAATTGTTTCGTAGCTTCTGTATCCCAAAACAATTCTGCTTCGTTACTTATTAATTTGACTTTGCAAAACAAAGTATAGGAGTAACGAGAATTACGTTTTTCATACCAATAACTATTTTAGAGAAGTATATGTACTTTTACAGAAATAAAGCTTTTTGATTTGATTTAGTCGAAAATCGGTTTGAAAGATCCCTTGACTAGTCAGCTCAAAATGATACGAATCACACTTTTACCACTAAACCATACCCGCCACGATATAATTGTATTACATAAGCGGGTTCTCTGTCTAACGGTGGGACATTCCAGAGATCCTTGACATATTGGGGGAGCTTCCCCTCCCCCTAAAAATCTATGTAACTTAGTCTCTAGCGGGGAGTTGTTCCACCCACCAGAATGCGGTTACAGATTACCCTTCCGAGCTGCCGATAAAGCAATTACTAGTGGTCCCGATGCAACTATTAGTGCTAGAACAGCAAGTTGTGCAATTATCTCTAGATTCATTATCTCTCCTTCTATCACTTTCAAAAATATATTTCAGTGTCAAAACAGTTTCTTTGTTCCCTTGGAGTGGAACGGTTCAGGTAGATTCGAATGGGTAGTTCCGTGTAGCCATGATGGACTAAGACTGATACAATGAATCAAGGCATAGTGATTTATGTAAATGATATAATTTAGTACGCTAATTATTGTTTATTAATATATACAATAAGAATGGGGAGATAAAAGAAGTAATGGCATCAATTTCGGACATTCAAATTATTTTGGCACTTATTGGTGCTTCTGCAACAAGCATCTTAGCTGCGAGATTGGCTATTGCACTGTACCGTTAATCGGTTCAATTTAGTATAGAGAAGCAGTCGGGCTAATTCTGGCTATATAAAAAGAATATTGATTCTGTCTCGGAAGGATCAATCTATACCTAAGAAATTGATTAAGGGGTCACTTATCTTTATTCTATCTCCTTCTTCTCTTTTAAGGAGGGGGGGGGGGTTAACAAGAAAAAATGTCTATTCAATCCAGGGTTTATTTAGGATTTAACTCCACAGCGTAGAAGTAGAGAATTTATCAGACAAACTATTTTTTTAACCTTCATTCGAAGTATAGACTTCCACCCCAACTTTGTGTTAAAGTTCAGAGGAAGCTTTTACTTGGAGAGATGGCCGAGAGGTCTAACGCGTCGGATTGCTAATCCGTTGTACACTCCATATGTACCGAGGGTTCGAATCCCTCTCTCTCCTTCAATAATTGATTGATCGGCTGACGGAGTAGTCTCAAGAAAACAAACAAGATTTTGACTCTAACTCAATCCTTACGCCCAGGGTTCCGTCCAGGATCGTTTGATAAAAATCCAAAAATGAGAAGGGAAACAAAAAAGATAACTACTGTATAGACAAATAGCTTAAGGGTAAGCATGATCTAATCTCCATGGTCATAACTGGGGGTAAAATAGAATGGAATATCTTTATTTGGAATATATATAGATAGATCTGCTTTAGGAAAGAGATATAAGAAGGAATCAGGTATTTACCAGTAAAATCCTCTTTTATTTATGAGACTATATATTTATATATATATATATATATATATATATATATTTTTTTTTTTTTTCCATCTACTTTATCTCTTGCAAAAAAAAATATCAAATTTCAACTCAATAAACGGTTAGTCTTCGCCAACCCCAAGTTGTAGGCAAGAAGCCATATTTGATTTCACTTGTTGGTACGGGGATAGGTACGTGGTTACCCACACCCCCACTGCATGTGCGATATATGAAGAAGTTAGAGGGTGTTCCCAAAGCGACTAATTGAAATTGATTTTCGGTCTGAATCAAAATAGACATTCCCCTCTGTTCTCTATTTTATTTATTCAAATATTTTTTTTTTTAATCACGTCGTGAGGGGTGGGGCAAATAGATAAATCCCGCGTTAAGGAACGTTTCATTACCGAAAACTCACCGCAGCCTGCCGCACAAAAGCTAGAAGAAGAAAAAACACTGGTATGACTGGCATTACATCCACGATTGGATCAAAAACAGCATAAGCTTCGGGTAATTTAGCAAAAAAAGCGTCATTGAGGTGAAGAAGATTCTCCAGATAGATGTTATACAAAACTATCATTTTTATTCTCCAATAACAAAGAATTTTCTTTTGAGACGGTGACATTTGTTGATCGGTCGACCTATCAGGTATATACTATTATATATTCTTCCATTCAATTAGGTAGAATCAATAGATTGAATCTTCCACCAGACCAGATTAATAATTGAATGGGTCTATAATTGAGATCTTTTTCATATAATTCTATTGAATATTATTAGTTCCCAAATTCCCTTGGTCCCTTATTGTTGCTGTCCCCATATAACCAAGTCACGAAGAATAAAAATAGGTTGACAGAAAAACCAAAGTGTGAGATAGTCATTGTACTGATCATTTATGGGGCGTGGCCAAGCGGTAAGGCAGCGGGTTTTGGTTCCGTCATTCGGAGGTTCGAATCCTTCCGTCCCAGATTTCGCTACATGGGAAAAATCTATCGCGTTCCCGCATACTAAAGATTGGGAAAATTAAAACTGATATTTTTGGTTTTGGCTCACCCCCCACCCCCTCCTACTTCTTATTTACCCTCGATGGATCTTCCAGTTTATATTATGATGATAAGCTGCATATAGCAATAGATCCCTTTATGATGCGGAACAAAAAAAATGATATTAGAATCAATCTATGAAATTAGCTTATTGGATGTATGCTGGACCTGCTCACATTGGTACTCTACGAGTAGCCAGTTCTTTCAGAAACGTACATGCTATAATGCATGCCCCTTTGGGAGATGACTATTTTAATGTAATGCGTTCCACGTCGGAAAGGGAAAGAGATTTTACCCCAGTAACTGCTAGTGTAGTGGATCGTCACGTATTAGCACGTGGATCTCAAGAAAAGGTTATAAATAATATAAGTCGAAAAGATGAGGAATAATGCCCCGATTTGATCGTTTCGACACCCACATGTACCTCTAGTATCTTGCAAGAAGATTTGCAGAATTTTGTGGATCGAGCCTCCTTATCTTCCGAGTCTGATGTAATTCCCGCGGATGTTAATTACCATTGAGTCAATGAGCTTCAAGCGGCGGATAGAACCCTAGAACAAATAGTTCGACATTATTTGGATAGGGCTCGTAAACAAGGTACATTGGATCGATCCGTGACAGATACACCTTCGGCAAATATTATTGGAATCTCCACGTTAGGTTTCCATAATCAACATGATTGTCGTGAATTGAAACGTTCACTGCGAGATTTGGGAATCCCAGTCAATCAAATAATCCCAGAGGGGGGGTCCCTGAAGTATCTAAAGGATTTACCGAGAGCTTGGTTCAATATAGTTCCTTATCGCGAAGTGGGTTTAATGACAGCGATTTTTCTAGAAAAAGAGTATGGAATGCCTTATGTCTCAGTAACTCCCATGGGGATTTTAGATACAGCTGAATTTATTGCACAGATGGAGAAACTTGTCAATGCGTGGGCTTCCGTGCTATCAGAGAAAAAAGTTAATTACCTATCATATATCAAAAATCAAACCCAATTTGTTTCTCAAGCGGCTTGGTTTTCAAAATCTATTGATTGTCAGAACCTGGCTGGAAAAGAGGTAGTAATCTTCGGCGATGCGACTCACGCAGCCTCGATTACTAAAATACTTGTTAGAGAAATGGGAATTCGTGTTAGTTGTTCGGGTACGTACTGTAAGCATGACACGGAATGGTTCAATGAGCAGGTTCAAGGCTTACGTGACGAAATAATAATCACGGAGGATCATACTGAAGTTGGAGATACGATAGCTTGTATTGAACCCTCTGCCATATTTGGAACCTAAATGGAACGCCATATCGGTAAACGTATCGATATCCCGTGTGGGGTTATTTCTTCACCAGTTCATATTCAGAATTTTCCCCCGGGACATCGCCCCTTTCTAGGTTACGAAGGAACTAATCAAATAGCTGATCTAGTATATAACTCATTTAATCTGGGTATGGAAGATCATTTACCGGATGTTTTTGGTGGTCATGATACCAAAGAAGTAAGCACTAAGTCGCTATCCACAGATAGAGATCTTAATTGGACCTCCGAAGCTGAATTAGAACTAAATAAAATCCCCGGTTTTGTAAGGGGAAGAATCAAGAAAAATACTGAAATCTTTGCAAAACATAATGACATTACAAAAATTACAGTCGATGTAATGTATGCGGCTAAGGAAAAATTAAGCTCCTAATTTGATAAACTATTGGAACATTGGTGACTCAAAATAAGATTTAGGCTATTGAAATTAGAGTTATTCCACGAATGCGTCATAAACGCGATACCAGCAATCCTGGCCGGGACCGTCGCAGTAGCAAATAGTTAACAATAAGATAATTATTGGCTTTTAGATATTATGGTAAAACTTCGCTCGAAGCGACATGGTGGGAAGCAACGTGTGGCTCGAACATCGAGATCATTTTTGCGGAGTCTAGTAGCCGCCATTTCTTAAGGGGAAGATGCTCTCGCTTCAACATTCGTTGAAACCCATTATCCAATGAAACTTGAAGAATCTTCTCATATCTATCGGAACTTACTCGCCTTTTTTAAGAGGGATAGTATCTATGGTTATTTCTACAGAATGGAGCTATGAAACCTCGTTATTCCACGGTTGTTGGAGGAAAAGAGTTTCCCACCAGGGACTTATTCATTTTGATTGAATCAATATCATTGGAGTGAAACGATTTAATTATTCGATATTGAATTGTCTACAACATGTGTTGGATAATAAATCATTAACTCAATGAGATCTTTTATGATGGGTCAATGGGGATAGGTTTTGTTGCTACCAATTCCCGATTTGGAAAACCCTTGGAGTTAGACTCAAACCTAAGGATTCTCAGGATTGATCTACGAACGAGAAGATACTCGATACACAATTGAATCCATTGGTAATGGGGGGGGGGAGGGGTACTCCCGCCATTCCTCCTTCATGATAATGTTTCTTACAGAGTAATAATTGGTGACGAGATAACTCAAGAAGTGAAAGAAAAATCCATATTACACATACGTGAGTTAGGAGTACTCCCCCCACAATTGAATAAAAAACAAAAAACGGAGCATAGTTTACTATTTATCTATTTGATTGGAGTTGCGGCTTAAGCCGTACGAAGTTAAAGCTTCATATACGGTTTCGCGGGGGGGGGAGGGGATTTACGCGCACCCACCCCGGTAAATCACCTACCGAATAATTGCAATTCATGCTCAGTCCCGACGAGAGGGAAAGGCCATTAAGGAAGTTGGGTTTCATGATCCGCGGAAAGAGCAAACCCAATTAAATATTTCTGTTATCACTTCTTTTCTTGAAAGGGGGGCTCAAACAACAGAAACTGTTCGTGATATATCGAAACGGGCAAAGGTACTTGAGCGAGTCAAAATCAAACTTTAATCAAAAATCAAACTTTAGGAGGATCTAATGGGCCCAGCTTACATTCCTTTTCAAATGTTTCTATATTACCCTTTTCTCCTATTTTTACTCTATATCTACGCCGTTTTTATCACTCCTTTAAGGAGTAGCGTGTTCAGAAATAGATACTGGTTCTCTCTCAAAGATTCCTTCGAAAGAAGTGATGTCAGACGTTTTTTCACGAAGAGGTGGGGGAAAAGGGGGAAACACTAATAATCTCAATAAATAATGTTGATTCTTTTAAAATAGTTTAAAGGTTGATAATTGATTCTCGATTCAGGGGTTTCGTATTATTTTCTGCGATTCCCTACGAGAAACGGTTACATTCTGGTAAAGTTTAAATAATTAGACCGAAGAGTATTCTATTTAGTCTATTTAGATGGATATCTCTTCGATAAAAAAAAAAAGTCTTCGATATTGAAATTGAAAGTACCATTTCGGTTCATCCAGGGCCCCTCCTTTTATATAATTGTCCTTCGACCTCTCTCTCTCTTTATTTTTAATCTGGTTATGACTCACTCCAAATGGATCAAAATTACTACCTATCGAAGTTTGATACTCAATGAAGTTGTTGAGGTGAAATAAAGAAAGCGGCGAGTAATAGGTAACGAATAGGCATAAACAATAGAAATGGACAAAGGTCAGGAGCTTTATTTGGTTATTTGAAAGAGCTAATTAGTAAAATAGATTTGTATATACAAATCTGTTCGGAATATGTTTTTCGTAGTTTCATTCAATAATCTATTATTGTCAATCCAATTTTATTCAATCATCACCAATTGTTGGCTGGGAAACTAGTATAAATTGAATGAGTCAATTCAGACTGTTTCTCGTTACCCAGAGTGAATTTCAGCGACTTTTGCGGGTACGGGTGTTAAATTAAGAAGTAAGTAATTGAACACAAATATTTGGATTTGGATGTATTCATTATCGCCTGGGTCAGATTCGCAACTAACTTCTGAAATGGTTGATTCATCGGTTTTACAACGATAATTCAATAACCCTATCTTCAAATGAACTTTTTACAGATAAGGACCCACAACCTGGAGATAGAGTTGCTAATATATCGAATATTTTGAATAAATCCCATTGCGTGAGATCTCGATGTTTGAGGAGTTACTACTACGAGAACCGTTTACGGATCCTTGTCCAGATTTTTGACGTTACGGAAAAGTAAAAAGATTAATCTCAACCAAGAATGTTTTTTGTATTCATTTTTTTTTTTAAAGATGATTTTTACTCAATTGCTTGTAAGCGTTTTTCGAATAGACCAAGCATTGATTCAGTATTTGGGATGTATAGCATGACATCCACAAAACGTCTCATTGATAGGATGCGTCAACAAGATTATTCAGAGATTTTTTATTCAGAATCTGGTTGAAACCAATCCGGTAGCTGGAGTACAGATTTGCATTTTTATGCACTTCTAGAAACAATATGCTTAGTTTTGGAAATACCTCTCTTGTCTCGGATAATACCTTTAGTTATGAAAAGAAATAGTGATTGGAAACCTTCTCAATCCATTCATTCAATATTTTTATTTTTAGAGGATGGATTACCGAACTCCAACCATGTTTTAGATACAAAGATACCACAGAATCTTCATTCAGAGACTCCAATTCGAATGTTTCGTCGACGAATTAAGGATGCCCCGTTTCCACATCTCTCAAGGTTGGCTCTCCATAAATACAAAAATTTGTCTGTAAAAAATTGGGAAGGAAAGGAAAAAAAAAATATCGCCATTCTACTTTGGAATTTCTACATCTACGAGATTGAATCATCACCATTGTTTCTATGGAAACAGGTATATAGGTCACAATCAAGATATTTTGTATCTACCGATCGGAATAACATTACTCGGAAGCAAAGACACGTTTATAGGTCCCAATTGGATACAGCAAACACCAATTCTTACCTCACTCGGAGTTTGTGCATTCACTATGGAAGATATAAGAATCACTCCCTCATGGCTTTTGGAGGAACCAGGTATTTTGCAATAAAATGGATTTATTACATTTTGATACTTGTAGGATCCCATTGTCATTATCGGACTGAATCTAACCAAATGTATATCAAATTATTATCCAGCGGTTGCGTCTCACTCTTAGGTTATACCCCAGGTGTTCAATCAGAAACAAAAAAAGTTCGAGTTGGAACCACAGAGGGTTCAGACATCAGTCTTTCCATTGCCAAGGAATTGTTTCCCAAGGTCCCAATTTCACTTCTAGTTAAGCTTATGGCAAAAGAGAATTTTTGTGATAGTACCGGGCGTCCAGTAAGTAAATTAGCTTGGACTACGTCAACAGATGATGAGATTTTAAACAGATTCGTACAAACTTGGAGGATCTTTTCTCTTTATCATAGCGGGTCAATAAATCGAGATGGATTGCGTAGATTGAGATACATACTACGATTTTCATGCGATAATACTTTAGCTTGTAAACACAAGAGTACAACACGCTCGTTGCGACGTAGATTTGATTCAGAAATGTTGTTGGACACGCATTTAAAAAATTATGAGATGTCTCCTGGGTACAGCAAACTTAACGTGTTAAATAATCAAAGAGTTTGGCATTTGAGCGTAACCCGACCTGTCTTATCGACACTCGGTGCATTAGAAATAGGAGTCTAATGTATTTTTTTGTATAGATAGATGTATGTTCTCTACCTGTTCCCCTTCCCTATTTCATTCATCAAATACAAATATTCAAATATTGTGGTGTCGTAGTTTACATAGATACAAAAGTACCTAAATAATTGGTTGACCCTTCAATTCAACTGGATGTGATACAAATTCCTCCATCTTCAAATATTACCCTGATTTTTATTACGAATAATATTGATTTTTTCGTCTCACTTGGTAATTTGTCAATTTTTCCAGAATATATCTTGATTCTTAGTTTAATCACAATTATTGTCATTGATTTGTCACATAAAGGGAAAGATGCACTTTTGCTTCATAGAATTTCACTAATATCTCTGTTAACTAGTATAGTTCTTTTACTGTGCCAGTGGGAAGTAAAATCTGTTCCGATTGCTCCTGAAAGTCCTCAGATCAATACTCCTAGCAATATATTCAGATTATTTCTCTTGATTCGCTCACTACTATCTGTTTCATTATCGGTTGATTATGTACGATGCACAAAAACAGCTTTGGCAGAATTTTCATTATTTATTTCAACTGCAGGTTCGGGGGGAATGCCTCTGCGTTGCGCGAATGATTTGGTAACGATTTATGTAGCCTCGGAGTGCTTAAGCTTATCTTCCTACCTTTTATCCGGATATGCCAAAAAGGATATAAGATCGAACGAAGCAACTATGAAATTTTTATTGATGGGTGGAGCAAGTTCGTCCTTTCTAGTATATGGTTTTTCTCTATTGTATGGACTTTCTGGCGGAGAGGTTCAGCTTAATAAAGTAGTTGATGGACTCCTATCTACTCAGATGTATGATTCTGTTGCAATCTATACTTCTATTGCATTTGTTGCAGCAGGAATGGCTTTCAAACCCTCTCTCGTCCCATTTCATCAATGGACTCCCGATGTATATGAAGGAGTGTGATTCGTTCGAGAAACAATCAAGTCTTTATGAATAATCCCATAATAATTGATTTGTTTCTTTGCAAGATCTTACAGACATGCGGGGAACAAAAGAACTTTCCCGAACCAATATTTGCATCAATAACTGACTCTTACCGTGCCACAATCCGTGGGAATCGCCTGAGTAATTTTGCACGAGTAAAACAGAGTGGAAGAAAACAAAAGACAAAATCCAGTAGATAGTATTTATCTGCCGTGAATATTACATCGCTTTCTTACCAACTTTTGGTAAAGTTTATCTATTAAGGGTAGGTCTAACAAAGAACGGTGGGTTATGCAAATGTAGTGAGAGAGTTACTTCGTTTACATGCCTTTTTTCTTCTTGTTGATAGAAATTCGACTGGTTCGGTCCTTCAGAAACTTTCGATAAATTCTTTCAATCGAAGAAATCACCCCAAGATACAATTGTTACGTTTGTTAGGAACGAAAAAAATCGTAATTTATCTCTTTCCGCCTAATGTACGTTCTTTTCAACCCATTTAGTCTTTGTCTTGTGGAAAGAATTCCCGTAGCAAATGAATAGGAACAAACAAGCAAGAAAGAATCCGAAACGAAACTACTGGTGGGTAATCTAAACAAATGATGAAGGATTCCTCGAGAAGTTAACAATTAGTACTCATATTGAATGATTATGAATTATTCAAGGAAAAATGGACTTGAAACATACACGAGGAAGGTTCTAGGAGCAATACTAGTTAGAAATCTCTTATGAACCAGGAGCCGTGTGAAGTAAGAATTTCATGCACGGTTCTGAATGAGCGGGAAGATCGAAAATCTTCTTTTCGACTCTAACTCTCCTACACCAGTCGTTGCTTTTTTTTCTGTTACCTCTAAAGTAGCAGCTCTAGCTTTATCTACACGACTCTTCGGTATTATTTTCCCATATTTATCCAGTGAATGGCATATTGCTTTAGGAGTATTAGCTACTCTTAGCATGATATTAGGAAATTTAATTGCCGTTACTCAAATAAGCATGAAACGTATGCTAGCATATTCTTCTATAAGCCAAATTGGATATATTATGATTGGAATACTTGCTGCAGACCCCGAGAATGGTTATGCAAGTATGATAACTTATACGTTCATTCATATACTCATGAATCTAGGAACTTTTGCTCGTATCACTTCATTTGGTTTACGAACCGGAACTGATAATATTAGGGATTATGCGGGATTATACATGAAGGATCCTGTTCTAACATTCTCTCCGGTTCTACGTTCACCATCCCTAGGGGGTATCCCTCCACCATCCGGTTTTTTTGGTAAACTCTATCTCTTTTGGCATGGATGGAAAGCCGGTTCGTACCCATCAGTTCCGATAGCGCTCGTCACAAGTGTCATTTCTATATATTATTATCTAAAAATAATTAAATTAATGTTCACTGGGAAGAATGAGAGGAGCAACACATCCACAATTTATATACAAAATTCATTAGTTTCTTCATCAACTTCAATTTCGAAAGGTTCTATCGAAATAGCTATGATTATTCGTGCACTAGCATCAATCCTATCGGGTATATTAATAGATCCCATTATCGGGATCACACAGAATACCTTATTTT
>NW_028229456.1:10000-65000 GCF_041138505.1 Cibotium barometz | reverse complement strand
CTTGGCCCGGGTTTGAGAAGGAGAGAGAGGAATGGGAGCGAGATGGCTGTGAGACGATAGACTGTTCCAACGATGTAGGAAGTGCCGATGATGTTAATAGTTTCAATAGTGTCGATAGTGTCGATGATGTCGATAGTGTCGATGATGTCGATAGTGTCGATACAGTCGATCCTGTCGATCACTTCGATACTGTTGAAGAGGTAGAGAGTGCCGATGATGTCGATAGTGTCGATAGTGTCGATAGTGTCGATAGTGTCGATACTTTCAAGACTGTCGATACTGTCAATACTGTTGAAGAGGTAGAGAGTGTCGATAGTGTCGATAGTGTCGATAGTGTCGATACTTTTCCAACTTGCAACAATCTCAAGCAGGGTCTTTGCAAGAGGGACGGCACGGCTGCAAAAGGAAGAGAGAGTGTCGATAGTGTCGATAGTGTCGATAGTGTCGATACTTTTCCAACTTGCAACAATCTCAAGCAGGATCTTTGCAAGAGGGACGGCACGGCTGCAAAAGGAAGAGAGAGTGGAGGCTGGGGGGATCAGTTTACAGCCCCTGAGGAGGAGAGAACCAGGGACTTCCTAAAGCGGTATCCTGAGCTAGAGGAGGCCC
This sequence comes from Cibotium barometz, assembly GCF_041138505.1. Taxonomy (NCBI): domain Eukaryota; kingdom Viridiplantae; phylum Streptophyta; class Polypodiopsida; order Cyatheales; family Cibotiaceae; genus Cibotium; species Cibotium barometz. The sequence continues at coordinate 64,391 of NW_028229456.1, read as the reverse complement.
GCCGCAGGGAGGAGACGTGGACGGTTGAACAGATAGTGCGGTGGGCAGTCTCTAACCTCAAGGTCAGGGCAGGTCTCAAAGGGCTGGTGGGGAGCCTATATCTAAAGGCGGAGACAGCATCAACGCGTGGCGCACACAAGCTCCCCCCTTTATTGCCAAGCACCACCCTGGCCGGCATGCCTTATCCTCTATCAGGCCTCTTGAGTTCAGGTCTCTCGAGGCTGGCTGCTCTTCCCTCTCGATACAAAGAACTCGTAGATCTCCTTAATGAGGAGAGCGTGGTCATTACCAGCACGTGCTACCTCCTCTTCCGTCTCTTTGGGCCAGGAGCCCGGCCTTACTTCCACCGTCGGTGCCCTGTACAGCAACCTTTTGCCACCTCCTACAGGTTTCTACCCAGTTACGCACGGCTCGTGCCGAAGAGCGGCCATGGATCGGCCACCCTGGCCAACCTGAGGCGCGACCTAAAGGGGGTTATCTACCAGGTTATCAACCAACTCGTCCTTCCCGATGAGCTCGTCCTGGAAGAGATTGACATGGTGGCGTGCCACACGGGCATCTATGCAGAGCTGATGGGCTACACCAAAGCACCTAACACATGGGAGGCCTACCAATCAGGGTCCTTCTGGGCCTTTGTTATGGAGAAGTGGGGAGACGGATGTCCCAAGCCACTCCTTAAGCGAATACTCTACTCGGGCTTAAATGGGGCCAGCCTGACCAGTCAGGCCGGCGCCATCTCAGCGTGCATTAAGGAGGCGCATCAAGAGCACCAATCTACGGGGCTCGCTGACTTCCAGAAGAAGGTTTTGGGTAATCCCATCCTACAAGAGCTCGCCCTTTTCCACGAAATGGTGGGTTCAAGAGGCATGATCTATCTTCCCTCCCAGATAAGGCCCTACTATGGGAGGCCAGAGGAGGCATCTTTGCCGGGGAGGCCCCGCAGCCTCTACCACAACGGATTGCTCACCTCTCGCATACTTGCGTCCCATGAGGTGATCCTCCTTATGTACCTCGTGTCTCATTTAGAGGAATCCCGTATGGGCATCCCCGTTAGCCTAGAGAACGACGGGCTGGTCCACCTTACCCGGCGTTCTCACCACTCTCCCACCACCCGTTTGCTTGATGTCTCACTTAGACAGAACAGCCAACGCCTCCTGGGGGTTGAAATCCCGGTGGAGCGCAAGGGGTAGTGCCCTGATTGAGGGGGAGACCAGTCAACCTATTGAAACTAGTAAAGTATTGAAAGTATCGACACTATCGACACTATCGACACTATCGACACTATTGACACTCAATAAAGTATCAACAGTATCGACACTATTGAAACTAGGGAAAGTCTTGAAAGTATCGACACTATCGACACTATCGACACTATCGACACTATCGACACTATCGACACTATTGACACTCAATAAAGTATCAACAGTATCAACAGTATCGACAGTATTGACACTCAATAAAGTATCAACAGTATCAACAGTATCGACAGTATTGACACTCAATAAAGTATCGACACTATCGACACTATCGACACTATCGACACTATCGACACTATTGACACTCAATAAAGTATCGACACTATTGACACTCAATAAAGTATCAACAGTATCAACAGTATTGACAGTATCGACAGTATCGACACTATCGACACTATCGACACTATCGACACTGTCCCCACCACCCGTGTATCTAATCCCCATATCTACTATGCACATCAACCCAACAAACACGACGTCGCCTTCTTCCCTGGCCACCCGCTCCTGCGCCTTCTGGGCCCACATCTTCTCCAAATGGGGAGATGACATACCAAAACACCTACTAGAAACCCTCCTTTACTCCGGCCTTAATGGGGCCAGCTTAAAAGGGGGCGGTTCCTTACTCTCTAAGGTGAAAGAGGCGTGCGGAAGCCTGCCCGGATACGAGCTGGAGCAGAGGGTTCTACGCCACCCTATCCTCCAGGAACTGGCCTCTTTCCAGCTCTCCCTGGGACGGAGGGACAGGATCTACTTCCCCTCCCGCAAACAACCGTACTATGGCAAGGTAGAGGGGGAGATGGGGGGATGGGGAGATGGGGAGCCGTGCCGGAGGGAGCAGATATCACGAGGGGTTGCTGTCGTCTCGCGCATTAGCTTCCCACGAGGTTGTTCTCCTATTGAGCCTCGTTGATTGCTTGGTTCGTAATCGCTCAGGCGTCCCTCTCAGTTTGGAAAACGATGGTTTGCTCTTTCTAACCCGCTCGTCGCGCCGGGAGGATACGCTAGCTTGGTGGTAACCTGAGGTCGCGCAGTCTGGATTTTCTTGGGGTGGAGATTCCTCCGGAGAGTAAGGCGTGACACGCCTCTACATGCACCCCCCCCCTTATCTTGCTTCACCACCTCGATAACGGAAAAAGCCGACATAGTCGACATCTCGACACTCTTTCCCTATATCCCTTTTGACACATTACACGGAGGTTTATGCACATTGTCTCTACTCTTATAGGCTTTTTCGGTATCCTTAAGTTCGTCCTTGACCGTACTTTTGCCAGTTGCCTACATAACTTTCGGGAGGCTATAACGGAGGCCTTGTTAACCCACTGGCAAGTCCCCAATTTCAAGTTAAAAGATTTCTCAGAGACATGTTTCAAAAGAGTCGGGGCTACCTCTACCCAACATCTTTGTAACCCTATACAGTCTCTAACTATACTATACTAGATTGGTGCATTGGCATCCTACCGGGACTGGCTATGCAACTGATATTACTAAACCCGTCTAAAATTGGCATTACTAACTCTCTTTTTACTACACTTTCGTTCTTCTTTCCCTATTCATAATCTTTATGGTATAGATGAAATACTCGTCCTCGCCATTCATCTGAATTAACCTTGGAGTACACAACTGAATTAGAAAAATCTGTGTCATGCATTGGTAGTAACAATTGGTAGTAATAACAGCTTGACCTTCTCGAGGTCCCGTGGTACAATTTTCTTTCCACGGAACCTGGACTTCTGATCCGGTCCACGGAAGAGGGAGGAAATAGGATGCAGGACTTGACTTAGTCGCTCGTCACGGAACAAGCTAACTAAGCCAGAATCACCGAGACAAGTAACCTCTTTTCTTTTTCGTATATATCCCTGGTTTCCTTTCTCACTGCTACTTCAGCATCATCGCTACTAGCGGGCCTCAAGCAGTCATCGGATCCTATCCCATAAAGATACGTATCCTTACTCACTTACTTATTAGGTAGTTAGGTAGGTTACCGAATCTTTCTCAGGCAGCCTCGTTGGAACGAAAGAAAGAACGAAAGTCAGATATCGAAGCTGTCTTCATTTCAAAATGGATTCCTTATCGAAGGGTAATTAATGATATGGATAAGCCTATACCAACTCGTCAATCTCCTCTATATTTGACCCGTTTCATATTACTCAAATGAAAACAAGAGACTCATTAGCGAATCTACCCAGCAATTTGATAGATTTTCCATTTCTCTATCCGTGCTACTTATTAATAATACTGAGGTTTGGGAAATGAAGGGGGCATAAAAGCAAAGATTTGGAAATGAGTTGAAAAGAATCTAATTTTTTTTTGTAAATTCTTTTGTAGCTGAGAACAGCTGAAAAGAGTCTTGTACTCCTTTTCTTAAGAGTAATTGATAAGAGGAATTGAATGACGAGGAGCCGTATGAGGTGGGAATCTCATGTACGGTTCTGTATAGTGACATTGAAACTGACTCATCTGTCAACTATTCCACAACTACACCAAAAAAACCTAACTCTGCCCTACGTAAAGTCGCCAGAGTTCGATTAACCTCCAAGTTCGAGGTAACGGCTTATATACCAGGTATTGGCCATAATTCGCAGGAACATTCGGTGGTCCTTGTGAGAGGCGGAAGGGTTAAAGACCTACCCGGTGTGAGGTATCATATCGTTAGAGGAACCTTAGATGCTGTAGGAGTAAAGGATCGTAAGAAAGGGCGTTCTAGTGCGTTGCAGAACATTGTCGCAACTTGTATCATCGCAATGATTCCGTATCAGTTGTTCTGATATGTTAAACGTGTAGCCGACCCAGCATTGCCAGGGGACTGAAGCCTGCTATTACAAAGATTGAATATTATCCATCTATTTGTGTGAAACAACTTGGTGTCCAAGGTATTACATTCCAGTAAGTTGAGTTTTACCTGGACTCCTACCTAGAAAATCTTAGAATGTCTCTTCCTCTTGGAACGGGTTCAGACTACGATTATGGAGATTCGGTGAAGTTTTTGTGAACATTCGGTAATTGGATCAATAAACCCACGGACATTCTTAGTAAGATAACTGAAATGCAAGATTTTCTTTTTCCATTCCTAAACTTTGACTTTCTTCTATTCTTAGAATAATGAAGAGGAAACGGATACTCAATGCATAATGAGTAAATATGATTAACTAAAAGTGGTTCAAAATCACTTCAATAATTTCTATTCAATCATATGGAAAGCTGTATTCGATGAAAGTCGTACGTGCAGTTCGGAGGGAGATCTTCGACTAACCGGCGGATCCACCCTACAATATGGAGTGAAGAAGCCAAAATAATATTCTAAGATACCATTGGCGTTGGGATAAAAGAATTGATTGAAATCTGACATATCTGCAAACTCATGTTACATCGGAGCAGTGTAGCGAACAGAAAGAGAAATATAGAATCGGATCCGATTTATCGTAATCGATTAGTAAACATGCTGGTTGATCGTATTCTTAAGAACGGCAAAAAATCATTAGCTTATCAGATTCCTTATCGGGCTATGAAGCGGATTAGATAAAAGACAAATAGGAATCCACTGTCTGTTCTACGACAAGCAGTACGTGGGGTAACTCCCGATGTAGTAACAGAATCCAAACGTGTAGGTGGATCGACTTATCGAGTTCCCGTTGAAGTCGTACCTGCAGAAGGAAAAGCTTTGGCTATCCGATGGTTATTGATCGCGTGTCGAAAACGTTCAGGTCGAAGTATGGCTTTAAGATCGAGTGATGAATCAATGGATGCTGCTAGAAATTCTGGTAGTGCCGTACGGAAGAAAGAGGAGACCCATAAAGTGGCGGAAGCTAACAAAGCTTTTGCCCATTTCCGTTAATTTCAGATTTGTTCCAATCCACAATGAAAAGATTGTGGATTGGAACCAGGGCGCAGGTTATCGGGAATCAGAATACGCCATAAACAAATGGATAAGTAAAAATTGGACGATGAATAAGAGATATCTAAGCCATAAGTGAGGATTGATAACCATTTAGTAGATTATCAATTATTAGACTCTCTATCTTATAGAAGGGGAAGAAACTAATGTGGAGTTGGAAAGTCCATCGGGGAAAGGCTTGATGCAATATCGATTAGTTATTCGGAGAACTGAGATCCATTGGGACGCACATAGAGGAAGCTGTATGATCTGAAAGATCACTACAATTTGAGGAGCTTCTCCCAGTCCCAACCAATTTTCAATGGATGATCAATGAATAGTTAGTCCCCCTCCTTCCCACGAGACATAGAGGAAAAACTATTTTTTTTTTAATTCTAAAAAAAAAAAAAGAGGGGGGGGGGGGGGGTCGCGTTGTGGAATAAGGGATAGGGTATATTCAAGATACCGATAAATAGCCTCTGTATCTAATAGTTTTGGATACTCAATCAATCTTAGTTGACACGGATAGGATTTCGTGATATACTAGGAGTTAACAAGCTTACTAGCCTGGGGAATCACTAATTATTTTGAAAACCAAAGATTACCATGACCGCAACTTTAGAAAGACGCGAAAGCGCAAGCCTATGGGGTCGCTTCTGCGACTGGATCACCAGCACTGAAAACCGTCTTTACATCGGATGGTTCGGCGTCTTAATGATTCCTACCCTACTAACCGCAACCTCTGTATTCATCATTGCTTTTGTCGCAGCTCCTCCTGTAGATATTGATGGTATTCGTGAGCCCGTTTCTGGTTCTTTGTTATATGGGAATAACATTATCTCTGGTGCTATCATTCCTACTTCTGCAGCTATCGGATTACACTTCTACCCAATTTGGGAAGCAGCTTCCGTTGATGAATGGCTATACAATGGTGGTCCTTACGAACTGATCGTTCTTCACTTCCTACTTGGTGTAGCTTGCTACATGGGTCGCGAGTGGGAACTAAGCTTCCGTTTGGGTATGCGTCCTTGGATTGCTGTTGCGTACTCAGCTCCCGTCGCAGCTGCTGCCGCCGTTTTCTTGATCTACCCAATTGGTCAAGGAAGTTTCTCTGACGGTATGCCTCTAGGCATTTCTGGTACTTTCAATTTTATGATCGTTTTCCAGGCTGAGCATAACATCCTTATGCATCCTTTTCACATGTTGGGTGTAGCTGGCGTATTCGGCGGCTCTCTATTCAGTGCTATGCATGGTTCTTTGGTAACTTCTAGTTTGATCAGAGAAACTACTGAGAATGAGTCTGCTAATGCAGGTTATAAGTTCGGTCAAGAGGAAGAAACCTACAACATCGTAGCTGCTCACGGTTATTTCGGCCGTTTGATCTTCCAATACGCTAGCTTCAACAATTCTCGTTCTCTACACTTCTTCTTAGCTGCTTGGCCCGTAGTAGGCATCTGGTTCACCGCTTTAGGTATCAGCACCATGGCATTCAACTTAAATGGTTTTAACTTCAACCAATCCGTAGTTGACAGCCAAGGTCGTGTTATTAACACTTGGGCTGATATCATAAACCGTGCTAACCTAGGTATGGAAGTTATGCATGAACGTAACGCTCATAACTTCCCTCTAGACTTAGCTTCTGTTGAAGCTCCTTCTATAAACGGATAATATCTGTCTGGTTATGCAGTATAACTGAATACCAAACCTTTTAGTTTTAAAAGGTTTGGTATCCAATGAGGGTTCGTTAGATAAAACGAATAGAAAGAATGGTAATGGTTTGTCAGAATCTTACAATCATCAGTTTCCAATCTTGAATTCTGAAGAATCTTTGGAATACTCTTCTGCGGCTATATATATAGATATATATAGATATTCCTGTTCTGATTCACAGAATGCTTGTAATCTACCAATCATTTGAATAGAGTGGGAGTACGTTCTTCATATCACAGATTTACTATTGTCTCGTTATATACATAACTAATATGTATGTGTATCAATCGAAGGACCCTAATATCTTAATAGATAGATCCTGTTCCCTTTCACATTCAGGGAGCCGAGTAGCAGAAGGGGCGGACGTAGCCAAGTGGATCAAGGCAATGGATTGTGGATCCATCACGCGCGGGTTCAATCCCCGTCGTTCGCCCATCCAATTAGATAACTCGTTCTTATTTCTTGGAATAGGAAAAGTTGTGAAAAAAGGTGGAGAGGATATGTACAGGTCTCCTCAACAATAACGATTTGAGATTTCCAATCCAATTTCCGTTTTGGACACGAATATGTATATAAATCACTATACTTATTTGAAGTACTTACTCCATCGTATCTTGAATCTTTCAAGATTATCCATATAATAAATGTGAGAAATAGATAGTATCTATCACATATGAATAAGATGAAAAAAGAAAATAAGGTAGAAAGGGTGGGAAAAAAAAGAGTAGGAAGTCCATATTCTCTATCTAAAGCTCTGGGGTTAGTAGAAATCAGTAGATTAGACTACTTCTTCAAATCATTAAAGAACCAACATCTCAAAGAATTTCTAATTGGTCCATTCTCCAGTTATGAACCTTTTATCAGATTATTTGACTTATGAATTCTAAGTTCACTCTTTCTGCGCAATCTGCGTCATTCAGTAAAGAGGGGTAGTAGCATCACCTTGGAAGTCCTAATGTTACTAACAATACCAATTTCTATGCATTGCTTGAGTGATAGAAGTTCGATCGAAAGAAGTTCTATATTAACCAAAATGATTAATGGGGGTGGTGGAGTAAGAAAAGAACAAGCAGAAAAATCTGGTGACTTCTCCTACTACTTTCTTCAATCCAAAAGATATTTATCTGTTGAAAAAGATGGGAAGAAAAGAACACCTGATTCTTACTATTTAGGTTCGAACGAAGATATTTCAACAGGTTCGACGAGAGAAGAAAAGCAAGTTCGTTATGGTGCAATGAATCCTCTGGTTTCAGATAGATGGAAGGTCTGCATAGTGAGGGATTCACTCCCTGGCGAGGATATATCCAGAGATGAGACTGAGGGGATTCAGATATTATGGAGGGATAGGTATTTAGAAGATTCAAATAGGTTTTTCAAATTCTATAAACATGCGGGACTTTATAAAAATAAAAATAAAAGTGACTGTTACCAAAATGATTCTGATTCGTTATTCTTCTGAAAAATCCATAACAAGCAAGATCTGGATCGACTACAAACAACAAGATTGAGAGAGGCCTTTTCCAATTTCCAATTTGTCTTCATTTCCATCTTATAAAAATACAATGTCGTCTCGTGATGGTATATCCGGGTTAGATTGTCACGAATTGGGGAGACTCTCCTATTCTACACACTTATTCACCAATAAGAAATGAATTAATAAATCGACTCACTGGATTTTTTTTGATAATTGAGGAATCGAATCCGATTTTCTAATGGGGCAATAATTATTGATATTAATAATAGTGAGAAATCTGGGAAAGGATTTCCATTGAAAATGAAAGAGAATCTATCAGTTACTAGGATATTTGGAAAGAAACTAGGGTTGCCAAGTAGCAAATACTTTGACCTCAATAAGATTCTTCCAAGATATTTTAAAAATATTTCTAGGTATACCTAGAGAAGTAACTAATAGAAGTGAAAATACTACTTTTTTAATGAATTGAAAGGAAAAGATAACATACATTCAATATATTCTCTAGTTAGATTGTATGGACGAAATAGATTGATACCTCTCTACTCAACATACACACTTCTTTTATATGACTATTTCTGTGCATTAGCTAGTGAATATTTCTTTCCGAATCAAATATCGGTTGGATGGCTGGGCGGGGAGCGGGGAATCCAACGGTGTAACAAGAATTGCAACTGAAGAAAGATTATTGAAATGGAAAGATAACATAGAGCGTTTGTTGAACGAATATATTACCTTTCGAGTCGATGAGTATAGGAATGTTCAGTCAAATGTGCATAGATGGCTTGATACAACGGAGATTCGTCTTTTTCCCCTTTCGGGAAAGTCTTTTTTAGAAATAAAGTATGACTTGGATAAATCGATTTGCGGTGTATCAATAATGAGAAACAAATTACTAAATAGTATTGGTACTGGGATTAATAACACCACTCAAAATAACGAGAAGTATCCTCATCGATTTCTCAATGTTTTATTTCTTTACAAAATGATTGTTACTGAGGTTACTCGCCAAGAAGTTCTGATACATACGATTGATTATTGCATCGAGAAATTGAACGATATAGATCTTTCGATGCTTGATCCCTTATCGAGTTTACTCGATATTGACATTGACGAACAGATATCTTTTCTCAAAAGAATTCTCGAGAGAAAAAAGAGTTTATTCATTGAGTCTAGATTGTTAATTGATAAAAAAGTGATAGGCTCTTCAATCTCACTAGAACCCGCAGTGAATCCGCCTCTTGTTGGATTACCCCGCATCGAATCTATCCGAACAGGATTTTCAAGTGATGCTCTTTCCACTACGGGGAGACAGAATTGGAATCTGCTTCTAGATAATTCGAGTCGTGGGAGAGGTTCAAATAAAGATATTGGTGAGAGTATTTCAAGATACATTTCCGATGAAGTGAATACACTAAACTTTCTAGACCACTCTAATCTACCTGTATGGAACTATGCGAGAAGCAGTTTCATTCCGAGAATCAAAAGGGATTTCCTTATTGGGAGATGTAGCAGTAGTTATTCCAACGTCTTAGAAAATTTCTATGTGGGCTCCGATAATGAAGTCATCTCATCTAATATGATCTTATCTATTCAGTCCCAACTGTCGGATTCATTATCACCCGATTTATCGAAACGAACAGAAGGGGAAACTGTTGATCATGCACTCACAACGGTTCAACCTATTCCGTCTAATCTGCATGAATCTGCGACATTACTATTAACTCATTCAGATAGACTTTTTAATTCTATTTCAGATCTGAAAAGATTACTGTCGAAGTTGAACTCATCCCCTCGTGAAACGAAAGATTCGTTTCTATCTTCGTGCAGTAGCGATGGGATTTTTTTGGAAAAAACGTTGATAGACTCTAATCCATCGGCGGATTGGCGACCCCGACCTCGTCCTAAGAATCTGGGATTGGATCAAGTCAATTCAGAGAAGTCTATTGAAGATAGATCAGACTCGGGGAATGTTTCCACCAAGAATCGATTCTATCAAAACGATCCATCTATTGGTTCTTTCTGGGAACCAGAAGAATTGGAAACGCTTTATTGGTCGCTAAGATTCTCATTACGCAACGATGTAACATCAAGATCTCTAAAAGGATTGATTGGGAAGAAGGTTCTGCACGAAGATACGAAGTTTGCAGATCCATATATCCGGAAAGAGCCTATCCGTCCATCCCATTTCATCAATTTCAATGAATTATCAAAAGATTTGAACAAATATAAGATCTCTTGGATCTTTTGGAAAGAAAATATCTGTGAAAAATGGAGCCTATTCAGAGAGTATATACCTTGGTTCTTTACCCTACCCGGTGGAGATACTTCTACGATTCGATCAGAGAAACATATCCAGAAATAGTACTTAAAATAAGTGATGACTCGAATCATAATCTCCCTAGAATTTATGAAAGAATTGCTGAGGATATAGATGGTGCCAAAGCTTATTTATTCCAAAGCCTAGAATTGAGATTCAAAAGTGATTCTATCAATACCATATTATCCAAGATAGATCTTCTTCTTTTCAAAGAAATTACTAATGAAACGAAGATGTCACATTCAGGATGGTCAGTATCTCAATTTTCCAATAAGTCTATCTTGTCTTACCTTATTCTCTCAATATTATTCGTTCTTGCATTCTCCAAGCACCATTTGTCTGCCGTTTCGGGTTCTAATTCCCTTCATTCATGGAAACGTTTCGATACTATTGGATATTTAATAGACCCAATGCGGGGATCCTATTTGAAAAAGGTAATGTATTCCCCTTCGACAAGGTAAATGTAAACGAAAGATCTACTAATCTATTCTTTGAAGAGATTCTTGAATTATATAAATAATATAATCTTTTTCTCCTTCGTGAAAAATGAACTAGATTCATGGATACTTTGTAGGGAAAGCTCCGATACCCTTAATAGTAAGAAAGAACTATTGGCTCAATATTTAGTAACGAATAAGATTATTTCCAAGTATGAGTCGAAATTGAGTTCCAATTCTGATTTATCGAGCAATGAGATTGATCATGAACCTTCCCCACAAGAAAGATCTAATGTTTTGGCATACCTACATCAATTCCGTCAAAATGATCTATTAAGTTACAAGATCCGTAAGTTGGATCCTGCGGAGAAGTGGGCTCTTTCCGCCCCCGAGAGAAATATTCTATTTTCAGCAACGACGAGACGAAGAGGCATTCTGAATATGCCATGTCGTGACATACCTATCTCACTCTAATCAGGATTATTATCATCTAAAGGAATTCCGGTAGTAGGACCCATAGAAACTGGACGATCTTCCGTTATTAGGGATGTAGCATCCAATTCCTACTTTCCGTTGATGAGGCTACCACTAAGGAAGTTGCTATACAATCGATCATATTTCAATAATGTACATGGAAATTTCATCTCGAAAGAGAGCGTACACCGATTAAATCTCATTTTTGCAATAGCGAGAGAGGTGTCTCCCTGTACAATATGGATTCAAGATATTCATGAATTGAATGTTCATCGCTCGTATCATAGACTAGAAGCTGATCCCAGATTCTTACTTTGCCCAATATTGAGGAGTATTGGTAATGGGCGCAGTAATTCTCGTATTCGTAAGAATATTGTTATTGCTTCGACCCATGTACCTGCAAGGGTAGATCCAGCTCCAATAGCTCCGAACCGGTTAAACTAATTGATAAATTTCCGAAAGTCCAACAGGTGTCAACGTCAGAAAGAATTGTCAATTCTCTTACGTATCAAAGGCTTCGAAATAGAGGCTAATCCGCCTCTTCTTGAAGGTACTGGGTCTGGAACTACGGGTTATAGCAAACGAGATTTATTCTTTTCTGCTAATGAAGCGTTATTAATCGGTACTTCCAAAAGGAAAAATATTGTATGTAGTGATGCAATTGGATTAGCTTCACATAGACAACATTCAATTGTTACTTATATGGGCAATGGAATAGAATCCAGTTCTGAATACGAAATCTCTTCTCACAGGATAGGAGAAGCTATTCTAAAAAATAGTTTGATAGATACTTATCCCACAAATATTCTATTTATTGGTAGTAATGTATCAAAGAGGCGATTTTATCATTTGTCTAACTGGTATGTGGAACCTTCAATAACCGAGTCAACAATTAAGGAATTCACTCTATTTTCGCATATCCTAGGGCTACTGGCTGGATTAGCGGCTCGCGATTCGTTCAAAATGGATATGAGAAAGAAAGAAAATTCCATTGTTATTGATAAACTTGTAGAGAATGAGTTTAACCTAGCGTGTGGTGTTCTAGAAAACCTTTCGAAGGATTTCTCATGTTCAGAAATCTGTAGAAGCAGAAGTCGATCCAATAATAGTCTTTCTTTTCCTTCTCCTACTGAACCCAGGTACTGTTCAGATATAATCTATACAAGTCGTTCTTCCAAATCTACGAGAAAAGGGGTGTTTCATTTTCCAACCGACTTCGAAATGAAACAGTCACCCGAAATAGACTTAATTCCGACGGAAGTATCGCGTGAGATTACTTGGTCCCCTAAGGCGTGGCGCCTCAGTTTCATGCGAAGTGGTACTTATGAATCGATAAGAGTCTTATCCGAATTCAATAATTTGTATAATCTAATCCTCCTTTACCAAAATCAGAATCAAATACCCCAACGGGATTTCGAATTGAATAAGATTAAGTATAGTGAAAATAGTGAGAAAAAAGGATATCTTTTCAGTTATAAGAGAGCTTTAGGTAGGTTGAGACAAAGATATATTAAAAGATTGGAAGACCGATTGGATAATATCTCGTTACGTGAGCAATTTCTCGAATTGGGAATCTCCGACTCATCTAATCAATATGAAACACAATGTAATCGATCCGATGAACCGACTCGATTCTTAGGGGGGCGCTTCATCTGGGACCCTATGCTTCTGTTCCAGCCGGATCATAACATTCCTTCCTCGCGTCGTAGTTTATTAGCGAAGCAAGAACTGGTGCGGAGGCTTTACGTCACTTACGGTATGAGAAGGGAGCGCGAAAAACATTTCTCAAATGAAAAGATTAAGAATTTCTTTCTCTATCGTGGATATGATCCGAAATCGATAGCTGAATCATCTATTAAGCGGTGGAATAAATTCCCTTTGGATGAGGAGCGACATTCCGAATACGTCAAAGAAACTTAGTTTATGCATATACATCTGCAATATCCACAGATATTTGTTCCCATTCACTTGTATCAAAGCATTGTAATAGAAGATTTGCAAGAGCGATTTATTCGTTTTAGGCTTCTGGTTCATAGAAATAGATGGATGAGACGGAACCGTTCCCCATTTAAGGATTTTCTTATCTATAATATGTTGCTTGAAACTTATTAATATCTATTCAATCCGTTCCGGTTTGGTGGGACGTCACTGGATCAAATAACGAAACAATTTTTTAATGAAAGTTCAATATCATATAAGAAAATCTTAGATACTCTTCATTCAGTCTAGATCTCTAGCAATATAGAGGTATTTAGAAGTCGAATCAGTAGAAGGAAGATCTATCTTTTCCTTTTACTGATACAATAAGATTCTGCTTGTAGCATCTAAAATGATTAAAAAAAAGGATAGATCATTTCCTATATGAGTCTTTCTACTTGACAAAAAAAAAAAAAGTAAAATCAAGGAAGAATAAGAATTTCTTCTATAGGGAGTATGGGAAGCGGTTTATAGGGAAGCAACTTTTCAATATCCTGTTCGGAATAGATCCTTTTTGTGGATTCACTCTCGAGGTGACTGATTGATTCGCTTATCCCAATCATTCAGTACACCGGAGTGAAGTGGGGATTCTCGAAGAAGCGACGCTTAAATAGGGCCCTTAGAAGCATTGGATTATCCAAAAGAGGGGAACTTATGGGTTCTTTCATCAATTATTGGAGCTTGAAATAGTGAATCCCTCACTGGTTTATGGGCTATAGTCCAACGTGATTTGATTTGGCATATGGGTGAAAGACAACTATCCTATCACTGGGAGTTTTTGATGTAGATAATGTAAATTCTTTAGGATATTATGAGAATGTACCTTCCCCTTTTTTAGCGCGAATCAAGTTCTTTTATTGGAAAGAAGCGTCATCATCTCCATCATCTAAACCATCTTTCATTCCACCGGAAATAGATGAATCTCCCCGGGTAGGATTTGAACCTACGACCAATCGGTTAACAGCCGACCGCTCTACCGCTGAGCTACCGAGGAAAATGGTAGGGAATTTAGTCTCATACACATTTAATGACCCTTGTTCTTTGAGCCGCCTCTGAATCTGCAAGACGTTAAGCTTCCTCTGACATTTATTTCGTAAACTTCGCGTACACCCTAACTCCTATTATAGGAAGAAGCGGCAGCGATAGCAATCCTATTTGAATAGAGCCCCAGAATCATGGGGGGGGGGGCTGGTGTGGTCGATCTTGGCCATGATTGATTGCCCACCCCCCATGATCTGTATCGATCAATCACCAATCAATAGTTTCTATTCCCCCCCTTCCGAGAAGCATAGTAGAATAGCCACAGGATTCTTTTACCTCATAGAAGTAGAAGGAATATCTTTCAATAGTAATAGGGAGAATAAAGAAAAGAAAAAGGAAAGAGATAGAGATGGGGAAGATGAGGAAGATGAGGAGTAGTCGGAAGAAATGAACACGAATTGGAGCCTTGTGAAACGAAAGTGGCAGTTTATGGTAAAGGTGGGATTGGCAAGTCAACAACTAGCTGTAACATATCAATAGCTTTAGCTAGGCGTGGAAAACAAGTCCTACAAATTGGGTGTGATCCCAAACACGATAGCACCTTCACTCTTACAGGATTTTTAATACCTACGATTATAGATACTTTGCAATCAAAGGATTATCATTATGAAGATGTATGGCCCGAAGATGTGATTCACAAAGGTTATGGTGGGGTAGACCGTGTGGAGGCTGGTGGACCACCCGCAGGAGCTGGGTGCGGGGGGTATGTCGTGGGAGAAACAGTAAAACTACTGAAAGAATTAAATGCGTCTTATGAGTATGATATCATTTCATTCGATGTTTTGGGGGACGTAGTCCGTGGGGGTTTTGCCGCTCCATCAAATTATGCCGATTATTGTATTATCATTACTGATAATGGATTCGATGCACTTTTTGCAGCAAATTGCATCGCTGCGTCAGTTAGGGAAAAAGCGCATACCCATCCGTTGCGATTAGCTGGTTTGGTGGGGAACCGAACATCTGAGAGGGACCTTATTGATAAATATGTAGGAGCTTGTCCCATGCCCGTACTAGAAGTATTACCCTTGATCGAAGACATTCGAGTTTCGAGAGTGAAGGGAAAAACTTTGTTTGAAATGGCTGAATGTCAACCGAATCTCAATTATGTTCGTGACTTTCATTCAAATGTAGCAGATTAAACTTTGTCTAAACCAGAGGGAATTGTACCAAGAGAAATTCCCGATAGAGAATTATTTAGTTTACTTTCTGATTTCTATCTAAACCCCAATTCTGGAAAAGGGGAGGACACTCGAAATAGTCAGCAGAATACTCCACTTGATTTTACGATAATATGACACCGAGGTTGTCACGCCTCTGTATATAAATACCTCTCCAAGGAAACGTTTTCATGAAGAATCTTGAAATTCCTACTTTTGAATGTGAAACTGGTAATCATCACACCTTTTGTCCTATTAGTCGTGTAGCTTGGTTGTATCAAAAGATAGAAGATAGTTTTTTTCTAGTAATAGGTACGAAGACTTGTGGTTACTTTTTGCAGAATGCTCTTGGAGTTACGATTTTTGCGGAACCTCGTTATGCAACGGCAGAATCGGAAGAGGGGGATATCTCAGCTTAATTGAATGATCAAAAAGAGTTGAAGAGAATCTGTTTCCAAATAAAAAAAGATAGAAACCCTAGTGTTATTATTGGATTGGCACATGTACCACAGAGATAATAAAAATGGATCTGGAAGGCATAGCACCCAAACTAGAACGCCAACTCGGAGTACCAATCATAGTGGCGCGGGCCAACGGATTGGATTACGCCTTTACTCAAGGAGAGGATACTGTATTGGCTGCCACGACACACCGATGTCCCGAATACGATCGTTATGCAACGAGCCAAGAAAAGAAAGAAGCAATTGAAAGTGTTGAGGAAGGGAACGCCGCCCCAGCAGAATCTAAGAGATTCACTTCTAAAGGAAGAAATTTGAATCACCGCGCTTTAGTCCTTTTTGGATCTCTGCCTTCAGGTGTAGCTTCTCAATCGAATTCAGAGTCGAAACGCCAATCCATTCAAGTATCGGGTTGGTTACCCTCCCAGAGATACGCTGAACCTCCAGCTTTGGGCGAAGGAGTTTATGTTTGCGGTGTAAACCCTTTCTTAAGCCGCACAGCGACAACATTGATGCGTCGGAGAAAATGCCAATTAATTGGAGCACCCTTTCCGATCGGTCCCGATGGAACACGCGCTTGGATCGAAAAAATTTGTTCAGTATTTAATGTGAAACCCGACGGTCTGGAGGAGAGAGAGAATCATATCCGGAAGAATCTGAAAGATTATCTTGGAATAGTAACCGGAAAATCTATATTCTTTATGGGAGATAATCTGTTAGAAATATCTCTAGCACGATTTTTAATTCGATGCGGAATGATCGTTTACGAAGTAGGTATCCCTTACATGGATAAGAGATATCAAGCTGGCGAATTATTGCTTTTGCAACATACTTGCAAAAAGATGAAAACACCCATGCCACGAATTGTTGAGAAACCGGATAATTATAGTCAGGTGCAGCGTATGCATGAGCTGAAACCTAATTTAGCAATTACCGGGATGGCCCACGCCAACCCTTTGGAGGCAAGAGGTATTGATACAAAATGGTCTGTCGAATTCACATTTGCCCAGATTCATGGATCCACTAATGCAAGAGATGTTCTTGAGCTCGTTACTCGTCCTTTGCGGCGTAATAACGACTCTATTCTGGGTTGGGGCAGTCTATCGAAACAGACGGTAGAAATCTAAGTTAAATGATTTTGTTTTGAAATTGCCGAGTAATAATAATTGGTCACTAATCATTATGAAAGAGTATATAAGAATATATAAAAGTTCTTAATCATAAGATTTGTTTATTTCATTTTTATTTTCTATGATTGAGAAGAAAGCTCCCTCCTAATTTTATTGATAGAATTCTTATTCTGGGTGTACAAATAATTATCAAAATCATTTGGAAAAATGACCTATTTGTGTGTATAATATAAGCAGTATCAATACTGATTGTAAGATGTTAAGGAATAACGTGAGTAATATTAATACTGGTTGGAAGATGTGAAGAAATAATTTAGGGGGGGGGGGGCATGGGGGTAGGGTAGTTACAAACATAAAAAATACTACAACGATTTTAAATCTATTAAACACTTTGTCACTGGCTTGGGTCAAAATAGTGAGTCCCTACATATTATTTGGCATTTACTACGGGTTACTCACAACACTGCCTGTCGGACCTTCCCAAATATTATGTATAAGGGCTTTTATCATGGGAGGAAGCCTCAGCGGCATCGTCGCCATGAGTGGATCGATGATGGGACAGCTACTACTTATTCTATCAATATTTTGTTCACCTATATATTTATTCTTGTCAAAGCCGCACGCGCTAACTCTGGTAGCAATACCATACATGTTCCTTTTTTGGTTTCGAACCAAAGACTTACCGGATTATCAAACTTTACGCCCTATCACTTCGTTGCGTGATTACCGAATAGGTAACCTATTTATGAATAGCTTTATCTTTCAGATTCTGAATCCAATTCTATTGCCAAGTCCTGTGTTGGCAAGATTAATTCACCTATTTTTGTTTCGTTATAGCAACAACGTAATATTCTTAATAAGTAGTTTCTTGGGTTGGTTGGTAGGTCACATACTATTCAGCTATTTATGTAGACTACTCATAGTTCGTGTGGAAAAAGATTCACCACTACTTTATTTATTGGTAAAACGCGCCATTCATAGAACTTTTAGTATTATTCTTGTTATTAATGTAATATTCTGCTTGGGTAGAGCCCCATTGTCTTTTTGGACTAAAAAATTCCTAGATGAGACTAATGAGAAAGACCTAGATTTTTGGATGTCCGAATTCAAGGAACTAGAAATATTGTGGTGGATTTTCAAGCCATGGCCTATCTCTTTCTACGAGCCCTGGAGGACGAATCGGCCTCTACGATTCAAAAAGAATAGTCGATTCGACGGAAGTAGTCTCGTCAAAAGAAGAGTATCCACTTATTTTTTTGATAAATGTTTAATCGATGGAAAACAAAGGTTAACCTTTGCGGCGTTGCCTAGTCTGTCAATTCTTGAAAGATAATTAGAGGAATATTCAAAAAATTCGGATGTATCCACGGAAACCTATCCCTCATACCGGGACTGGATTTTAGAGAGACTGATAAGGAATGAAGCTTTTCAACAAGAGTTAAAGGACCGAATCGGATTATTAGATGCTGGGTCTACTTTTTGGAAAGCAATGGAAAAAAAGACTAGATTGACAAGTGAAAATAATACGAGATTACCTAACGTATACGATCCTTTTATCACTAATTCCTATCGTATAAGAATCCCGACTCCACAGACATTTTTGACAGTGAATGAACTAGATCGGACGATGAGAAAGGGATCGGAATCAGTGACAAATAAAGGATCAGTGGCAACTAGAAAGAGCATTTACATCGGTAGAAACAGTTACAAGAAGCGGATTGAAGATTGGGTCTCTGCTAAAAATCGAAGATCGAGGCGTAGCAACAGGACCCCTCTCCCGTGGGAAACTTTACCGAGAAAAGCCCAACGCGTATTTCACTTCATGTTCGATAACCGACTAGTGTTCGATTTTGAAACACAAGACATTTTGAAAGGAATAAAATCTTCATCCAGCTTCGATGTGACTTGGGAACAAATATTTGATATTGATCCTATAGATCGAGCCCTGTTTTTGATTTATCTCGAAGAAGATTGTCGCAACTTAAGTCAAACCTCTCTCTCAGCTATACTCTCAATAAACGGCGAAAAGCGCTTCTCTGATCCGAGATACGAAACACGCTCAATCTATAAAATTGAGGATCTAGAAAAGTATTTGGCTCATGAGACTGAAATAATGTTTGATGCTCGATTCGATGTTCCAGGCGTGGAAAGTGATGTTCGTTATAGAAAATTACGAAATCTAGGGATTAGTATTGCGAAGACGAAACGTAAGACAATAAGACTAGTAAAACGATTTGCAAAAATATCTGATTTTCGTCGAAAAGTTGTGAAAGGGTCTATGCGGTCCAGGAGGCGCAAGGTTTTGGTTTGGGAAATGTTTCAGGAAAAAGCGCATTCACCCTTTTTCTTGAGATTGATGGAAATACCTAACCTCTTCCAATTACCCATCGAGGGATTGACAAGTTCAAATTCTGAAGGAATGATTATTGGCCCGGTAGGGCCGGCTGGTCTGCAATTCGAACAAGAACTAGACTTTTCCTCAGCCGCGAAAGGCTTAAGTGGATCAAAATCTGCTCGTTCAGCTATAGCGGCTAGATTGGATGTGGGTCCCATTCACAGTGGAAGGGGTTTATTGCTGGTCCTACAACCGAATTTTCGAAAATATATAAAATTACCTATATGTATAGCGTTTAAAAATTTTGGTCGTAGATTGTTACTTCAAGATTCTGAATGGGATAAGGATTGGAAGGAATGGAGGAAAGAGATTCATATTAAATGCACGTACGACGGCGAAGAATTTTCACCTAGTCGGTTTCCCGGTCGCTGGTTGAAGGAGGGCTTACAGATAAAGATTCTATATCCATTTCAATTGAAGCCTTGGCATACTCGTGGGAGGAATAAACGATCAACCATCCGGGAAGAAGTTATAAAGATCAAATCTACCAGGGATCAAGGATCAAAAAAAGGCAGTAGGTTAGAACGAAAAAGGTCCCAATTTACTTATTTAACAGCTTGGGGATTTCAAACAGATGTACCCTTTGGAACTATTAAAAAAGACCCTCCTTTTTGGAAACCCGTTCGAAGAGAGTTCATTCGGATTTGGAATAAGAATCTCTCGCTGCGAACCCAGCAAGTATATCGTTTCTATTCCAAATTCAATATAGCCAGGATACTGAGACCAAGTCTATTAAGGAGATTGAATCTATTCTTTGGAGTTGAAGAAACTTCAAATCACTCTGGTTGGAATGAGATTACTGGGAAAGAAACTTTAGCCATTAAGCATAAAAAGGAACTAGTAGAATCGAAATCAAATATTGGTAAAACAGGTGAAAGGTCGATTCATATTGACAATAAAGTTCAATCAATTGTTAATGCTGATGAAGGACTAGTTGCGGGTAGTAATGCGCACGGATTCGTGGATTTGTCAACCGGAAAGATCGTTAGAAACGAGCGGGATACCAAAACATTCCAGGTCAATGAATTAGTAATGGATCATAGACTGAGGGACACGAACCTTACCATTCCTCTGAAATTTGAAGGAGAAAGAATGGGTTTTGGGGGAATTACCTTGAAATTGCGCATATTGATTGCAGAAGTAAACGAAAAGTATTTCTTGGTAACATCAACATTATGTCAAAAAATTAACAGAGCTCTTGCTCATTACTCTAATGAATTTGCTGCGTTGCAGGCGCAGCTAGTAAAAGTGAGGAGTAACGCTATTGAGGTTTACGAGGAGACGGAAAACTCAACTTTATCTGTTTCCGGAACGAAGAATGAGGTGTCGCGGGTTGACCGTTTTCAATCACTATCTCAAGCTTATCTTTATGACAATGTGTGGAGCATGAGCATAAAGGGAAATTTAGATTTGAGTTTTATGGTGAATGGCACCGTGAAGAGCAGTAATTCTGGGGAAAAGACCGGATACACCGAGGATTGGGATAATGGTTCAACTTTGTATCAGCCTGGGAAACCTTGGGATTCTGCAGAGAATTCTTACGATGTCCTGGGCGATGACAGTTTCGTGGATTGTCTCGATGAGACCGGTAACAAAATTGTACATAAATTTATTAATGAACACATTAGGGAATCTGGAGAGGGGTGGGGGTTCCCCAAACAGCTCTGTGACTTAGATGCAAATAATTGGAATAAGTGGGTAGATTGTTTCTACAGATGCAACTTACCGCTGGAGGTGTGGCGTAATATAGCACCCCAGAAATGGAGAGTCGGTTTGGATAATTTGAACATACTCAAGAATATTGAGAAAAAAGTTTTAGATGAGCCGGAACAATATGTCCCTCGAGACAATTATTCCATCTATACGGAAAACCCCTTGCTTAGAGACCGAATCAAGAATTTTAATAAGCGCCGCAAATACAGTTATTCGTTACATAGTTTTATTGATTTTTTAAGAGATGCAGATACACAAGAATATCCTATGCGGCAAGACGCTCTCGCACAAAAGATTCATTCCGAGAATCGTATCGAGAAAATTACTAGAGTAGGGGGGAAGAACAGACCCTCTCATTCACAAATTTCTGATTCAGAATTGAATTCTAAATCAAAGTTTGATTTGATGTTATGGGTAGTTCCGGATTTCACGGGAATGAAAAGCATTTCTAGAAAAAAATCAAGATTGGAAAATCCTGTTTTGAAAGATGATGATGACGCTGATTACAGGGTAGTAAAATTATTAGATATAGATGATAGGTTTCAAGATACAGTGAATGAGATATACGAGATAACGTTAGATGAGAGAGAAAGTATTGATTACATATTTCGATGGAAATGGAAATCCAAAGCATTAGAGGGGGAGCTAGAGAGATTGAGGAACTTAACAGTCCTCATTAGCATATTGGGAAATGACCAAGATCTTACTGCGTTCCGTGTCAATATAGGTATAGATTCGGATCTATTGAATCTCTTTTTAAACACAACTAGACTTGGTGTTTTAAATAACTTATCTATTGTTTCGGCTCACCGTTTACCGCTAGTATTTGACGACCAAATTTTGATGTACAAAATTGTTAGCCCTTTATTAAAATTCAAGTATAGATTTAGAAATAGATTCAATAAACGGTTATACGAGGATATATATAATGGGTGTATATCACGTTTATCGCTCGTAGCGATAGAAGGAAAGAAAAAACAGTCTCATCTTTATAACATCGAGGATCTCCTGCTTCCGAGACGTCGCCGGGAATTGCGATTCCTTCGATCTCTACTAAATCTAGAGTCTCTAGAACCGGAAGAACAAGATTTAGATCCCATTCCCGGAATCGAACGGATCCACGGGAATAAGGATTCTAATCATTTGGGGATAAGTGAGGTCCAAAAATTAAACGTTTCCTATGGCCCAGCCACCGTTTAGAAGAATTAGCTTGTGTAGGTAGATTCTGTTTCAATATCACTAACGAGAGTTGATTTGCCATGCTCAAGATACGGATGTATCCTATTATTCGAAATTGACGTAAGCAGAGGAATATAAAGCAAAAGCATAGGTTTAAACGTTTGCTTGATTGGGATTACCAAAATCCCGGTAATCCCAATCAAGTATTTGACATATCGATTAAATGATCTCCCACCGGCAAGCCGCGATACACATACCTGCTAATTGATAATGAACCGATCCTCAAACAGTGAGTCTGGGGCTTATTGCAATACCGTTTTTCAATTCAATTGAATTTTTTTTCCTCTCGCTCAAACTGATATTACTCCAATTGTCCAACTGGTGACTGAATCCTTTATAATCGGTTTGAAAGATAAAAAGCAATCATAATTATTATTGTTACTATGAATAAAAAGATATCTATTGATTTGTCGTTAATAGGTGGGAATAAAGATACAGGATCTGCCGGTTCCCAAGTCTACTATCTGACCCATCAAGTCTCAAAACTTACTTCTCATCTGGAATCGCACCTCAAAGACTATTCATCTCAAAGAGGTTTGTGGAAATTACTAGGCAAACGTAAACGTCTCTCAATCTATTTATCCGAGAAGAATCCAACTTTGTACAATAAAGTTATAAAAAATCTAAGTATTCGGGGATTAAAGGGGCGTTGATACAAACTCGCACAGGAAGTTGCTACTTCGACACATATTGTACAAAAAAAAATATCTATTTATTGACTGAAGCTAGATTTTGTAATATTTATTGGAAAGGAAACAATTTACGAGTATGCCTCTCAAAGAAATAGATCCAGTTACAGTGAGTCTGGGTCCTCATCATCCATCGATGCATGGTGTTCTTAGGCTTATTGTTACTCTAGATGGAGAAAATGTTGTTGATTGCGAACCAATATTAGGCTATTTACATAGAGGGATGGAAAAGATTGCCGAAAACCGGACGATTTTACAGTACCTTCCCTATGTAACAAGGTGGGATTACTTAGCCACCATGTTTACCGAAGCCGTAACAGTCAATGCACCAGAGAAATTGGCAAATATTCAAGTACCTGGAAGAGCTAGTTACATACGTGTAATCATGCTTGAATTAAGCCGAATAGCTTCCCACTTGTTGTGGCTTGGACCCTTTCTAGCGGATGTTGGTGCGCAGACTCCATTCTTTTACATATTCCGAGAAAGGGAAATGATTTATGATTTATTTGAAGCTGCTACGGGTATGCGAATGATGCATAATCATTTTCGTATCGGGGGGGTCGCTGCAGATCTACCGTATGGGTGGGTAGACAAATGCCTAGACTTCTGCGATTATTGTCTACCAAAGATTCATGAATACGAGCGACTAATTACGAATAATCCTATTTTTTTGGGACGGGTAAGGGGAATAGGTTTCGTTAGTAGGGAAGAAGCTATCAATTGGGGCTTATCGGGGCCCGTATTACGAGCCTCAGGGGTTCAGTGGGATCTCCGCAAGATTGATCATTATGAATGTTATGATAACTTGGATTGGCAGATCCAGTGGCAAACAGAGGGAGATTCGTTGGCTCGTTATTTGGTACGAATTGGCGAAATGAAAGAGTCTATTAGAATTATTCAACAAGCATTGAAACTTCTTCCAGGAGGTCCATATGAGAATTTGGAAGGTCGACGCTTCAGCCAGCAACAAGGAGAAGCAGAATGGAATGATTTCAATTATCAATTTGTTGGCAAGAAATCCTCTCCCACTCTTAAGTTACCTAAGCAGGAACATTATGTAAGAGTAGAAGCCCCCAAGGGAGAATTAGGAGTTTTTTTTGATTGGAGATGATAGTGTTTTCCCTTGGAGATGGAAGATTCGTCCACCTGGTTTTACAAATCTACAGATTCTTTCTCAATTGATAAAAGGAATGAAGCTAGCAGATATTATGACAATATTAGGTAGTATAGACATTATTATGGGAGAGGTTGATCGTTGAAACGGTAACTGGTATCGAAACTTACGGAGAACAAGTAGTTCATTCATTTGATGAATTAGGAATTGCAAAAGATTATTTTGAATTAATTTGGATTTTAGTCTCTATCCTTATCTTAGTTATAGGGGTTACAACAGGAGTATTAGTCATCGTATGGCTCGAGTGAAAAGTGTCCGCGGGGGTGCAGCAGCGTATCGGACCGGAATACGCAGGTCCGTTGGGAATTACCCAATCTCTAGCAGATGGAATCAAGCTTCTTTTAAAGGAAGACATTGTTCCAGCCAGGGGCGACACTTGGTTATTCAATATTGGACCAGCCGTGGTAGTCACACCAGTTTTCATAAGTCATTTGGTAATACCTTTTGGTCAACATATTATTCTATCTGATCTGAGTATAGGTGCTTCTTTTTGGATCGCTATCCCAAGCATTGTACCCCTAGGTCTTCTCATGGCAGGGTATGGCTCAAATAATAAATATTCTTTTCTGGGTGGTCTTAGAGCCGCTGCCCAATCTATCAGTTACGAAATACCCCTGGCTTTATGCATCTTGTCCATATCCCTACGTGCGATTCGGCGAGTAGGAATCGGAGTAGATACTTAAAAAAAAAAAAAAGATAGAAATCTTCGTTGATTGACTAAACTAAATAGTCATTTGGGTGAGATCGAACAGCGTTTCGCAGTTATTGGGTCGAGTCCCATTCCCCATGTACGGGCGTAAAAGCATATCCGAGCGGTAGACACCGCTTCACCCCAGGTCTACATCGAGGCTTGAAGCGGGAACGGGGAATAGTCGAGTTTTAAGGATTAAGCAGGAGTGGATGGTCAGGAACACCAATATACGCAAGAGACTTGTAAGGTAGAGGGAAGGGTATATAGAAAGCGGGTACGGGTAAAGCGTAAAACTACTCAAATAAAATCTTTCTCTATCTCTTTTTTCTTTTACCGGATGAGAGAGACTCAGCTTCGGTAGGGGTGACTGAGTGGTACATCTCGAAAATCCCAGTCTCGAGTATATTCCTATCCACTTCAATCATGACTATTTGGAACGAAGTAACCCTTGCAGCAGTTTCCCGATTCTAGTAAAAAATAAAATAATAATTGGATTAATGCCAACAATCAGTCATTTGTTTGTGAGATTGTGGGTTGTTAAACCGGGGAGATTATTAAGATAATCGTTCCAGGATTTCCCTCCCCAAATGCGGGTAAATATTTTTATAGACGGAGATGTATGGTAAGCTTCAGAAGCTCATGGAACATTTTAACCCATATTGAAAAAGGACTGAGAGGGTGGAGATGGATTCGGAAGCGGTTACTTCTTGTAGCAAACGGAATCTCATCGGTTAGGATTGAGGGGGATCTCCATACAGCGGTGTCGCAGATGATAATCTTAAATCATTGACCCTTCTCGATCGAATCGATGAGGAGCCGTATGAAATCCCAACTTCATGTACGGTTCTGAATTAGAGGTGGTAACTAGAACCATACCGTCGACTATCCTTATCCGGCAGCTTGAGTACAGTTGATATAGTTGAAACGCAATCTAGATATGGTTTTTGGGGATGGAACTTGTGGCGTCAACCCATAGGTTTCATAGCGTTCTTCATTTCGTCATTGGCAGAATGTGAGAGATTACCGTTCGACTTACCTGAAGCGGAAGAAGAACTAGTAGCTGGTTATCAAACTGAGTATTCGGGAATAAAATTTGGTTTATTTTATGTTGGTTCTTATCCGAATCCATCGGTTTCTCCATCATTTGTAACGGTTCTTTATTCGGGTGGATGGGATTCATCAATTCCTTTTTTTACAAAACTTGGACAAAATTCCCTATCTTGGGGTCTTAGCGGCGCATCCTTCGATTTATTGAAAATAGTGATAGATATCGTTATTACATCATCTAAATCTTATTTATTGTTATTTATCTCCATTTCGACAAGACGGACTTTGCCCAGAGTAAGAATAGATCAATTATTGGATCTCGGATGGAAATTTCTTTTGCCGATTGCTCCGGGAAATCTGTTGCTGACAGCTCCGTTTCAACTTCTGTCACTCAAATAGTATACGCTTTTATTTACTCCAATATTCCTCCAAGTTAAATCTATTAAATCTATTTAATAGATTTTTATTTTTTAGAGAGATAAATATATTTATCTATTTATAAGAAAATAAAAAATTAGATTAGGTTTATCTATCATATGTTTCCCACACTAATTAAATTTCGGAATTATGGGCAACAAGCCATAGAAGCTGCAAAATACATTGGTCAAGGTTTTGCGGTTACTTCAGATCATTTGAATCGCTCACCGATAACTATCCAATATCCGTATGAAAAAATTGTATCATCCGAACGATTTCGTGGACGCATCCATTTTGAATTCGACAAATGTATCGCTTGTGAGGTATGCGTCCGGGTATGTCCAATCAATCTGCCTGTTGTTGATTGGAAACTAATAAGAAGCATTAGAAAGAAACAATTGAAGAGTTATAGCACTGATTTCGGAGTTTGCATCTTCCGTGGAAATTGTGTCGAATACTGCCCAACCAATTGTTTGTCAATGACTGAAGAGTATGAACTTTCGAGTTATGATCGTCATGAATTGAATTATGATCAAATGGCTTCGGGGCGTCTACCCCTTTCCATCTCCCAAGATTTTTCAGTCCAAACAGTTTCAGCAAGTTACCTATCCAAAAGAGTTATGGGTAGATATTCCGAAAATCAAACCATCACTCGTAGTACCAATTGAATATTTTGAGAGATGAATCGACTCATCTTGTTATCTGTGATAAAGAGATGGGGGTTGCTAAAAAAAGAGAAAGAGAGGGAATATATATACTGGAGATGATAAAAAAAAATTGAGCAATTGTGTATAACGAATTTATCCGAATCAGTTCATGAAGCTATTTTGACATTACTAGAGTTGGGTATTCTACTAGGAAGTTTGGGGGTAGTAGCACTCGCTAATGTGGTTCATTCTGCTTTTCTTCCCGGGCTGGTTTTCACCCGTATATCCCTATCATATATCGTATTGAATGCTGATTTTGTAGCTGCCGCGCAATCGCTTGTTTATGTAGGAGCTATAAATGTTTTAATTGTGTCTGCCGTAACGGTTACTGATGAACCCACGAGTTCCAATTCACCCACTAATTGGAGTACGGGGCATTTCATTACTTTGGGAGCTTGTACGGGTCTTTCTTCACTATTAACCATTATGATTAATAGTACAAAATGGTCTAATATATGTTTCATTAATCGATCGAAGATTCTTGTGGGAGAGACCCCGGGGAATAACGTCCAAGAACTTGGATATCAATTATTAACCACTTTTCTAGTTCCGTTTGAACTTCTTTCCATACTTCTTTTAGTTGCTCTGATAGGAGCAATTACCCTGGCCCGCAACGAAGAAGTAACCACAATGAATGAAGGGTCTGTTTCGTCATCTCGGAATAACTCTTCATTTTTCTGATCAATCTCGACCTTATTGAAATAGAAAGGTTAGAAGAGACAGCCGTGTAAAAATGACCTATCATGTTTTCTAGAGAGGAGGTTAATACATCACGCTTGAACACGGACTAGTGCTAGGTGCTTATCTATATTGTATTGGTTTCTTTGGGTTAATCACGAGTCGAAACACGGTTAGGGCACTCACGCGTCTTGAGCCAATTTTTAATGCAGTTAATATTAATTTTGCGACATTCTCCAATTTTTTGATAATCAGCGATTGGGTGGAGAAATATTTTCTTTATTCATAATAGCCGTTGCGGCTGCTGAAGCTGCTATTGGATTAGCCCCCGCTCTTGTTATTCAGCGAAACAGAAGATCGACTCGTATCGATCAATTCGATCTGTTAAAATGGTAATTGATCAGTAAATACAGCGTTTCTCTAAATCTAATCAATTTGGTGTTCAATTGAAGAACGGGTATTGCTACCGATGGAACCGTGTTACTGTCCCCCCCCTCTTTGATAACTAAGTTTCTCTCCTTATCCTATACTTCTATATTCTTATTTTTTATTTTATCAAAAATAAGGTAATGAAAAAAAAGGAATAATTCTCTATAAGCATTAGATCCGATCAGGTAAATCATATAAAGAAAGGGAATGTTTCACTTAATGATCAAGAGTATCGACGTAAGGGGTGGGAAGAAAGAGGTGTATCCTAACCATTTAAATAAAAGAATATTTTTGGTATATCAATCTGATAGGAGTAAATAGACTCAATGGCACATTCAGTGAAAATCTATGATACATGTATCGGTTGTACTCAATGCGTAAGAGCATGTCCCACAGATGTATTGGAAATGATACCCTGGGATGGGTGTAAAGCCAATCAAATAGCTCCTGCTCCTAGAACAGAAGATTGTGTAGGTTGTAAGAGATGTGAATCCGCTCGTCCAACAGATTTTTTGAGTGTACGCGTCTACTTGGGAGCTGAAACTACTCGCAGTATGGGTCTAGCTTATTGATTAGCCGGTAGAGGTAGAAATAGATTAAGAAAAATTAATTTTCACTTTATTTCGACTCATACTCGAGGCTTCATGATCATGAAGTCTGGGTATGAGTCGGGATATTCAGCTTATACAGTCCTTTCTATCAAAAATTATTTTCTATTCATGATGAGTAACGTACCTCGGCTAACGATAATCGTTCTCTTTCCAATTTTTGCAAGTCTGCTACTTCCGATGCTGCCTCGTAACGGAAATAGAATCATTCGATGGTATACCCCGGGCATCCGTATACTAGAATTTCTAATAATCATTTATATTTTTCATTGTCACTTCCGAATCGATTACCAACCTATTCAATTGATAGAGAACTTTAACTGGATAAACTCTATTAAATTTCATTGGGGCTTAGGTATTGACGGACTTTCTATGGGTCTCATTCTACTAACAGGTTTTGTTACTACTTCAGCAACCCCAGCAGCTTGGCCGATCACGCGTAATACACGGCTATTCTATTTTCTAATGTTAGTTATGTATAGCGGCCAAATAGGATTATTTGCTTCTCAAGACATTTTGCTTTTCTTTTTCATGCGGGAGCTAGAACTAATTCCAATCTATTTACTTTTATGCTTGTGGGGTGGAAAGAGACGCTCATACTCAGCCACAAAATTTATCTTATACACAGCCGGTGGTTCCATCTTTCTCTTAGTAGCAGCTTTAACTATGAGTTTCTACGGAACTGAGATACCCTCTTTTGATATTCAAGACTTGACAAATAAATCGTACCCCATATCATTGGAAGTACTTTGTTACTTGGGGTTTTTAACCGCCTATGCTGCGAAATTACCAATCTTTCCCTTTCATACTTGGTTGCCAGACACTCATGGAGAGGCGCATTACAGTACGTGTATGTTACTAGCTGGAGTATTATTAAAAATGGGAGGATACGGGTTGATCCGAATAAATTTGGAGTTATTGACCCACGCACATTCCATATTTGGATCATGGTTGGTACTGTTTGGAGCAATCCAGATTGTATACGCTTCTATGATTTCTATGAGTCAGCGCAACCTTAAGAGAAGAATAGCCTATTCATCAATATCCCATATGGGTTTTGTAACCATCGGAATTGGTTCCTTGACAAATACGGGTATTAGTGGAGCTATATTACAAATGATTTCCCATGGTTTAATAGGTGCAGCTCCGTTTTTCCTTGCGGGTACTTGTTACGATAGAACCCGTACCCTTTCTCTCGACCAACTAGGAGGGATTGCAATTCCAATGCCTAGACTATTTACCATGTTTAGTATCTTCTCACTGGCATCTCTCGCGTTGCCGGGAATGAGTGGGTTTGCATCAGAATTATTGGTATTCCCAGGAGTCGTTACTAATAAGCAATATTCGTCTCTATTTAAAGTGGGCGGTTACAGTAGTAGAAGCAACTGGTACAGCATCAACTCCCATCTATTTGTTATCTATGTTACGTCGAATATTTTATGGGTACAGACCAGCCAACGAATCGAATCCGTATCTAATTGATTTTGGTCCAAGGGAATTATTTATTTCGATTTGTCTCTTCCTACCAATACTAGGTATCGGTCTATACCCGAATATGATTTTAAATCTATGGAATAGTAAAGTACTCTCGATCTTGTTCTCATATTCCCTTATGGAATGAAGAAAAAACGAGAAGTAACCATACTTTAAAATTAGACTTTTTTTTTTACAAATTGATAGCAAAATGCCAAGATTTGTTTTGTCTTCGATCCTTATTTAGTAAAAGAGTTTACCAATCTCAGTAACGTCATTTCAGGAATATTCGTATGATAACGTTGCCCCACGAATATCTGTATAGGGAACCGATACTACGAGTTGCCATAAATGGGGATGGAGAAACAGAAACAAACAGATAAGTAGATACAACTTTTTACTATTTATCTTTTAAATGTTTGTTTCTGCTCGTCCCTCTTTCTAGTTATTATTCAAGTAATCAATTAAATTTGGTTATACAGGAATTGAGAAAACCCTTAAATTAGTAAAGTGCCTCACTTTATTCTTCTTTTTTTTTTCATTCACTTTCATTTTCCTTGTTCTCAGATTAACCATCCATAGTTGTGTAATCCAATTCCCGATGGATTGACGCCCGAAAAACGAATCCAAACCAAAAAGAATCCTGTAGATGCCACCGCGGCAGGTCCCTCTCCACCCCAACTCTTAGTTATCTTGGTATGAAGATAAATAGCATGTATTAGCCAAGTCACTAATGCCCAAGTTTCTTTAGGATCCCAGCTCCAGTAAGATCCCCATGCTTCATTAGCCCACACCGCTCCGGAAAGAATACCAATAGTTAGAAAGGAAAAACCTAGGCTTATAATTTGATAAGCCCATTGATCCAATTGATTAATCAACTGGCACTTCTTTGAATTTAGGGATAACAAATAGAAAGGATTCTCCACGTCAGTTTGTTTTTGATCGTGATAATAACTATTCGTGTTCAATAATCGAACGCACAACTTGTGATTCAAGTTGGAAATAGAAGATCTATTCGTTTTATCAGAATAAATAATCGATAAAGAGATTGCTGATAGGGATCCACGTAACAGAGTTGCATGGCTCAGTAACATCATAACTTACATGCATCATTAACCGATGGGACTGCAAAGCGGGTACTAACTGCGTGGATTGTTGCATCCCTCCAGGAAGACCTGAAGTTGCAAAGGCATGAGTCGGCATAGCACCTGGTGCTGTGACTGCACCTGACCAGTCATTCTGATTTCTAACTTTCAATATTATGTACGATAGGGAGAAGCTCCATGAAAGGAACATGGATGATTCATATAGATTGCTCGACGGTAAGTGCTTGGTTTGGACCCAACGAATTATCATAAATCCTGTTGTACGAATAAAAGCAATTGTCATACCTTTTCCGCTCAAACTATTCAGTTTATGAGGCCTACAAGCTAGATCGATCCAATGCGGCAGAGTAACAGTAAAAAGCATAAGAAAGGGAATGTGAGCAAATATGCGCTCTATATCAATGTACATCGTAATGAAAAAGGACCAGTGAATTAATCAGATTCGATCAGTATCAAATTAAT
Organism: Cibotium barometz; assembly: GCF_041138505.1. Lineage (NCBI taxonomy): Eukaryota > Viridiplantae > Streptophyta > Polypodiopsida > Cyatheales > Cibotiaceae > Cibotium > Cibotium barometz. The sequence continues at coordinate 32,261 of NW_028229456.1, read as the reverse complement.
TAGTATTAAGCAGCTTATACCATCTATTTTTCATTTCAGAAAGAGAAAGATAGAAAATGGTAGCTTTATTACGCGAAGTTGAAAATAAAAAAAAAAAGATATTAGAACCTTATTCCCATTACATTCAATAGATTTATCGAATAATGCTTATTCCAGGTTCAACTTTTTTTGTACTTTGCACTGGAATGCCGCGCTACTCGGACTCGAACCGAGATGCTCTAGCACTGCTTCCTAAGAGCAGCGTGTCTACCGATTTCACCATAGCGGCTTATCATTCACCCAAGTTTAGTTTATCATAGTCTCGGATAATAGGTCAATATTTCATCTTTTTTTTTTAATGAACAGGAAGGATATACAGGCGAATAGAGAGTAAGAGTAAAAAAGAAGCATTTGCTTGATGTAGGATTGAATCCGTATCGATATTTGATGCTATACTTGCATGGAGGTAACGGAATATAGCGCAGTTTGGTAGCGCGCCATCTTGGGGTGATGGAGGTCGCGGGTTCAAATCCTGCTATTCCGAGTAGAGGGAAAAAATAACAACTAATAGTGATATAGTGAATCCCAAATCCTATATGCGATATTTTAGTTTAAGTAATTAACAATGTGATACTCCCTTATATATATATATATGGAGAGAGAGAGGAGGGGCTTTCCTATCTTGAAGTACAAGGAAAAAGAGTCTTTTTCCGTATTAGACGTACTATCGAGACATCTACCGCTCCCCGCCCTCACCCCCCCCCCCCCCTCCCCTATGTACCGCTTCGATTAGTCAATGACTAATCTCTATCTATCAGTGTAAAAAATCATTTGGTTACGATAAATAAAGATGTCTAGTCTAGTATTTTGGCGTGATTCTGCTATTATGTCTCAATCAATGATATATGAAACGCTTCGCTTGCCAGTTGAGTCTATTTCTGTGACGAATATGGTTGAATCTCCTAATTATGCGTGTTGGAACAATGAGATGAGCATAAGATATTAGATCTTTTTTATAGATCGCAACAGATTGGCAAAAGGATTGAAACAGTCCTTGTCAGCTAACGTTATTGATAATGGAAGGTTGACAAATGAGATATGTATACTTATTAAGCTGAAACTTATACAGAGCAAACGAAGTGCTAAATATTTAGCACTTTCTAGATAAATGGGTATTATCAACCCTTGATTTTAATTAATCAGATATTTAAAAAATCTTATTTCACTTAGCCGGTACCGTAGCAAGAGATAAGACTCTTTTTTAGTCTCTGGGATTCAATACTCGCCTTACAAAATTCTGTTCCCGATTTCTTATCAAAACAATACCCAATTAGTAAGTTGTTACTAACTCTCTATTACTAATTCGATGAATGCTTGTCGGATAAACGTGAGTCTTTTTGTTTTTGTATAGACTAAACTGGACCATCTTATTGTTACTACTATTTAAATGAAAGTTGAGGGTCTCTGTATGATGCAAACACAGACTATCAATAATGAAGAAAGGATATTCATATATAGAATTTATCTATCTATATATATAGATATTTTTTTTTTGGGGGGGGGGGGGGGAAATACTAAGTCTAGGTTACCAATTAATCAATTAAGCTGTAAATATCGCTGATTGTTATAACTCTTCCCACTTCATATTTTTCTACTTTAATCAGTTATTTTTGTAGTCTTCGTGACTAATCACAAAAAGATACTATTAATTTGTTCCAGAGATTTTTTCGTTTGTTATATAATAAAAACTTTTTGAACGACCAGTTAAAATGGATTGGGCTAAAGAAAAAGCTTTTGATGCTACTTTCACCGATTTAGCCCTCCACACATGGTTACGAATTCTTTTCCTTGACCCGGAGGTACGTTTCTTTGGAACTGCCATAAGGAAATATATATTTAAAGTCTATGATTGAATTGAGAGGGTTAACTATATTGATACGTATCAATAGAATAGATATAATGAGGGAAAAGAAGAAATGAATGATGCAAGTAAAAAGGAATAAAAAAGATCCATAGACTTACGTTTTTGTTACATTAATCTTCTAAGTAACTAGTGGTTGATACAAGAAATCAGTTAGCAATCATTTAATTCTTTGCCGTTAAAACAGATAGAATCGACCACGAATCGGATCAAACTTTCTCTGTATCCAAATTTTCTTCATGTTTTCTTCTTAGAATGGATCTTTTGTATCACTATTTTATTTCCGAAACAAGGGTGTAGGATCCTTCCTCTAACAGTTGCATCACTCAACCATGGATGTCCAATACTGATTTCGGATCCACGACGAATAAGTGAGACTCGATTTATCGATACTTTCATATTGTACCCTGATATGTCTTGAAGTGACGCGAAGTGACGAACGTCATAAAATCTTCCTGGTTCCACTCGGAGTTGTTTCCCACCGACGTCAATTATTGCATATCTATTCATTACGATTTTTTTTTTACTGAAAAAGGGGTTTGTAAAACCAATTGATTTGGGATTGAAAACTGTAATTTAGATAAGTATCTCCAACGTATTTAGATCTTGTCAAGTTTTTTGCGTTTTGCTGCAAAGATTCAATTGGGATAGAAGACAAATAACTTCTCTAGTTACATACTAATAATCTTATTCCATTCTTTATTGTTCCTTTTTCAGAAGTAAAAAAAAAAAGTAAAACAACAAATTCAATTCAAATTTAATATGTTCGTGTCTTTTTCATACGAATATGCTTGGATCGTTCCTTTATGTCCACTAGTAGCTTCCGGCTCAACTGGATCAGTATCGTTCTTCTTCCCAAAAGCCGCCAAAGGTCTACGTCGCTCCTGTGCCGCGCTCAGTGTTCTCTCACTAACTGTTTCTATGTTTATTTCCTTTATTCTATTCTGGCAACAGAATGTTAATCACTCCACTCACCAGTATTTGTGGTCGTGGATCCTTAAAGATGAGATTTCCATGAAAATAGGTTTCCTGATAGATCCGCTCACTCTTATTATGTCAATATTAGTTACTACTGTAGGTATCTCAGTCACGATTTACAGTGATAGTTATACGTGTCACGACTAAGGATATGTAAGGTTTTCCACTTATTTGAGTTTGTTCACCGCGTCAATGCTAGGATTAGTCTTCAGTCCCAACTTGATACAGATTTATGTGTTCTGGGAATTAGTAGGGATGCGTTCTTACTCGCTAATAGGTTTCTGGTTTGCGCGACCAAGTGCTGCCAATGCCTGTCAAAAAGCTTTTGTGACCAACCGTATAGGAGATTTTGGATTATTGCTGGGTATATTGGGTATCTATTGGATAACCGGTAGCTTCGAGATTTGTGAATTGTGTGATTGATTTGTTGAGTTAATTAGTAGCGGTAGTGTTAACCCCGTCCTCGCTAATATAATAGCTCTTCTACTATTTTTAGGTCCAGTGGCTAAGTCTGCACAATTTCCACTCCACGTATGGTTACCAGATGCAATGGAGGGACCCACCCCTATATCGGCTCTCATACATGCCGCTACTATGGTAGCTGCTGGAATCTTTTTTGTAGCTCGAATCCTTAACCTCATTGAAATATTACCTTTGAGCATGGGTGTTATTTCTTGGGTAGGTGGAACAACAGCCCTATTGGGGGCGACATTGGCCCTCACTCAGAGGGATCTCAAGAAGGGTTTAGCTCATTCCACTATGTCTCAGTTGGGATATATGGTGTTAGCCTTGGGCATTGGTGCTTATCGATCTGCTCCGTCTCATCTTATCACACACGCTTATTCCAAAGCCTCATCATTTCTCGGATCTGGTTCAGTAATTCATTCGATGGAAAAAGTGGTTGGATACTCTCCCATTAAGAATCAAAATATGCTTCTCATGGGTGGTTTACGGAAGTGTATGCCAATTACCGGAACTACTTCTTTTTCAGGTACTCTTTCTCTATGTGGTATACCACCACTAGCCTGTTTCTGGTCTAAAGATGAAATTACTGCAGAGAGTCGGTTATGTTCCTCTTACCTTGGATGGATAGCTTCCATCACAGTCGGTTTCACTGCATCTTACATGTTTCGTATTTACTTCCTCACATTTGAGGGAGATTTTCGTGCCAATGATATTGATCACACCAATTTTGGCAATTCTCGTTTATCCGGTAATAGTATTAATTTATGGGGGGAACCCGAAATAGAATCAGCAATTGAAAAAATTATTGACGATTCTGTGTCCTCACAAAACGTGGAGGTTGCAGAAGCCCTTCCAGTTGCATATTCTGCTAAAGAGAATCCGGCTCATGAAGAAATAAATCAAACATATGCCGACGTGTCCCACTCTCACAATGTACTACATCCCGAAGAATCAGATTTTGCTATGGTACTGCCTCTAATAGTGCTGGTAATACCTACTCTATTGGCTGGGTCGATAGGAGTCAATTCTATTCAAAAAGAGACTGGCCTTGATTCATTGTCCCAATGGTTGATTCCCCTCGTTGTTCCTATCAAACTCACTAAAGATTTGGTAGAACTCTTGGTAGATTCAATCGGTTCGATCAGTTTATCTTTCGTTGGAATATTCATTTCCTATGTAATGTATAGACCAAATTCTTTTTGTGAAAGAAAAACTTATAAATCTATTAAGAATAGCAATTTTTTAGATGAGAATTTGTTGAGTCCGTTCGGACATTTCATTCAAGGTTGGTCACTAAATCGAGGTTACATCGATTATTACTACAATGTCTACTTCGTAAAAACTACAGTCTTTCTGAGTAAGCTAGTCGTATTTTTTGATCAATGGGTAATCGATGGAATTATCAATGGAACTGGTGTTTCGAGCCTTTTTGGCGGGGAGGGTGCAAAATACGGGGGAAGTGGTAGAATATCTTATTATTCATTTGGATTAATTACTGGAATTATCCCACTACTATTACTAACAGTTGTCGCTTCTCCAGTTACTTAAGAAAGGCTCCAATTCGTGTTCATTTCTTCCGACTACTCCTCATCTTCCTCATCTTCCCCATCTCTATCTCTTTCCTTTTTCTTTTCTTTATTCTCCCTATTACTATTGAAAGATATTCCTTCTACTTCTATGAGGTAAAAGAATCCTGTGGCTATTCTACTATGCTTCTCGGAAGGGGGGGAATAGAAACTATTGATTGGTGATTGATCGATACAGATCATGGGGGGTGGGCAATCAATCATGGCCAAGATCGACCACACCAGCCCCCCCCCCCATGATTCTGGGGCTCTATTCAAATAGGATTGCTATCGCTGCCGCTTCTTCCTATAATAGGAGTTAGGGTGTACGCGAAGTTTACGAAATAAATGTCAGAGGAAGCTTAACGTCTTGCAGATTCAGAGGCGGCTCAAAGAACAAGGGTCATTAAATGTGTATGAGACTAAATTCCCTACCATTTTCCTCGGTAGCTCAGCGGTAGAGCGGTCGGCTGTTAACCGATTGGTCGTAGGTTCAAATCCTACCCGGGGAGATTCATCTATTTCCGGTGGAATGAAAGATGGTTTAGATGATGGAGATGATGACGCTTCTTTCCAATAAAAGAACTTGATTCGCGCTAAAAAAGGGGAAGGTACATTCTCATAATATCCTAAAGAATTTACATTATCTACATCAAAAACTCCCAGTGATAGGATAGTTGTCTTTCACCCATATGCCAAATCAAATCACGTTGGACTATAGCCCATAAACCAGTGAGGGATTCACTATTTCAAGCTCCAATAATTGATGAAAGAACCCATAAGTTCCCCTCTTTTGGATAATCCAATGCTTCTAAGGGCCCTATTTAAGCGTCGCTTCTTCGAGAATCCCCACTTCACTCCGGTGTACTGAATGATTGGGATAAGCGAATCAATCAGTCACCTCGAGAGTGAATCCACAAAAAGGATCTATTCCGAACAGGATATTGAAAAGTTGCTTCCCTATAAACCGCTTCCCATACTCCCTATAGAAGAAATTCTTATTCTTCCTTGATTTTACTTTTTTTTTTTTTGTCAAGTAGAAAGACTCATATAGGAAATGATCTATCCTTTTTTTTAATCATTTTAGATGCTACAAGCAGAATCTTATTGTATCAGTAAAAGGAAAAGATAGATCTTCCTTCTACTGATTCGACTTCTAAATACCTCTATATTGCTAGAGATCTAGACTGAATGAAGAGTATCTAAGATTTTCTTATATGATATTGAACTTTCATTAAAAAATTGTTTCGTTATTTGATCCAGTGACGTCCCACCAAACCGGAACGGATTGAATAGATATTAATAAGTTTCAAGCAACATATTATAGATAAGAAAATCCTTAAATGGGGAACGGTTCCGTCTCATCCATCTATTTCTATGAACCAGAAGCCTAAAACGAATAAATCGCTCTTGCAAATCTTCTATTACAATGCTTTGATACAAGTGAATGGGAACAAATATCTGTGGATATTGCAGATGTATATGCATAAACTAAGTTTCTTTGACGTATTCGGAATGTCGCTCCTCATCCAAAGGGAATTTATTCCACCGCTTAATAGATGATTCAGCTATCGATTTCGGATCATATCCACGATAGAGAAAGAAATTCTTAATCTTTTCATTTGAGAAATGTTTTTCGCGCTCCCTTCTCATACCGTAAGTGACGTAAAGCCTCCGCACCAGTTCTTGCTTCGCTAATAAACTACGACGCGAGGAAGGAATGTTATGATCCGGCTGGAACAGAAGCATAGGGTCCCAGATGAAGCGCCCCCCTAAGAATCGAGTCGGTTCATCGGATCGATTACATTGTGTTTCATATTGATTAGATGAGTCGGAGATTCCCAATTCGAGAAATTGCTCACGTAACGAGATATTATCCAATCGGTCTTCCAATCTTTTAATATATCTTTGTCTCAACCTACCTAAAGCTCTCTTATAACTGAAAAGATATCCTTTTTTCTCATACGATCTATTTTCACTATACTTAATCTTATTCAATTCGAAATCCCGTTGGGGTATTTGATTCTGATTTTGGTAAAGGAGGATTAGATTATACAAATTATTGAATTCGGATAAGACTCTTATCGATTCATAAGTACCACTTCGCATGAAACTGAGGCGCCACGCCTTAGGGGACCAAGTAATCTCACGCGATACTTCCGTCGGAATTAAGTCTATTTCGGGTGACTGTTTCATTTCGAAGTCGGTTGGAAAATGAAACACCCCTTTTCTCGTAGATTTGGAAGAACGACTTGTATAGATTATATCTGAACAGTACCTGGGTTCAGTAGGAGAAGGAAAAGAAAGACTATTATTGGATCGACTTCTGCTTCTACAGATTTCTGAACATGAGAAATCCTTCGAAAGGTTTTCTAGAACACCACACGCTAGGTTAAACTCATTCTCTACAAGTTTATCAATAACAATGGAATTTTCTTTCTTTCTCATATCCATTTTGAACGAATCGCGAGCCGCTAATCCAGCCAGTAGCCCTAGGATATGCGAAAATAGAGTGAATTCCTTAATTGTTGACTCGGTTATTGAAGGTTCCACATACCAGTTAGACAAATGATAAAATCGCCTCTTTGATACATTACTACCAATAAATAGAATATTTGTGGGATAAGTATCTATCAAACTATTTTTTAGAATAGCTTCTCCTATCCTGTGAGAAGAGATTTCGTATTCAGAACTGGATTCTATTCCATTGCCCATATAAGTAACAATTGAATGTTGTCTATGTGAAGCTAATCCAATTGCATCACTACATACAATATTTTTCCTTTTGGAAGTACCGATTAATAACGCTTCATTAGCAGAAAAGAATAAATCTCGTTTGCTATAACCCGTAGTTCCAGACCCAGTACCTTCAAGAAGAGGCGGATTAGCCTCTATTTCGAAGCCTTTGATACGTAAGAGAATTGACAATTCTTTCTGACGTTGACACCTGTTGGACTTTCGGAAATTTATCAATTAGTTTAACCGGTTCGGAGCTATTGGAGCTGGATCTACCCTTGCAGGTACATGGGTCGAAGCAATAACAATATTCTTACGAATACGAGAATTACTGCGCCCATTACCAATACTCCTCAATATTGGGCAAAGTAAGAATCTGGGATCAGCTTCTAGTCTATGATACGAGCGATGAACATTCAATTCATGAATATCTTGAATCCATATTGTACAGGGAGACACCTCTCTCGCTATTGCAAAAATGAGATTTAATCGGTGTACGCTCTCTTTCGAGATGAAATTTCCATGTACATTATTGAAATATGATCGATTGTATAGCAACTTCCTTAGTGGTAGCCTCATCAACGGAAAGTAGGAATTGGATGCTACATCCCTAATAACGGAAGATCGTCCAGTTTCTATGGGTCCTACTACCGGAATTCCTTTAGATGATAATAATCCTGATTAGAGTGAGATAGGTATGTCACGACATGGCATATTCAGAATGCCTCTTCGTCTCGTCGTTGCTGAAAATAGAATATTTCTCTCGGGGGCGGAAAGAGCCCACTTCTCCGCAGGATCCAACTTACGGATCTTGTAACTTAATAGATCATTTTGACGGAATTGATGTAGGTATGCCAAAACATTAGATCTTTCTTGTGGGGAAGGTTCATGATCAATCTCATTGCTCGATAAATCAGAATTGGAACTCAATTTCGACTCATACTTGGAAATAATCTTATTCGTTACTAAATATTGAGCCAATAGTTCTTTCTTACTATTAAGGGTATCGGAGCTTTCCCTACAAAGTATCCATGAATCTAGTTCATTTTTCACGAAGGAGAAAAAGATTATATTATTTATATAATTCAAGAATCTCTTCAAAGAATAGATTAGTAGATCTTTCGTTTACATTTACCTTGTCGAAGGGGAATACATTACCTTTTTCAAATAGGATCCCCGCATTGGGTCTATTAAATATCCAATAGTATCGAAACGTTTCCATGAATGAAGGGAATTAGAACCCGAAACGGCAGACAAATGGTGCTTGGAGAATGCAAGAACGAATAATATTGAGAGAATAAGGTAAGACAAGATAGACTTATTGGAAAATTGAGATACTGACCATCCTGAATGTGACATCTTCGTTTCATTAGTAATTTCTTTGAAAAGAAGAAGATCTATCTTGGATAATATGGTATTGATAGAATCACTTTTGAATCTCAATTCTAGGCTTTGGAATAAATAAGCTTTGGCACCATCTATATCCTCAGCAATTCTTTCATAAATTCTAGGGAGATTATGATTCGAGTCATCACTTATTTTAAGTACTATTTCTGGATATGTTTCTCTGATCGAATCGTAGAAGTATCTCCACCGGGTAGGGGTAAAGAACCAAGGTATATACTCTCTGAATAGGCTCCATTTTTCACAGATATTTTCTTTCCAAAAGATCCAAGAGATCTTATATTTGTTCAAATCTTTTGATAATTCATTGAAATTGATGAAATGGGATGGACGGATAGGCTCTTTCCGGATATATGGATCTGCAAACTTCGTATCTTCGTGCAGAACCTTCTTCCCAATCAATCCTTTTAGAGATCTTGATGTTACATCGTTGCGTAATGAGAATCTTAGCGACCAATAAAGCGTTTCCAATTCTTCTGGTTCCCAGAAAGAACCAATAGATGGATCGTTTTGATAGAATCGATTCTTGGTGGAAACATTCCCCGAGTCTGATCTATCTTCAATAGACTTCTCTGAATTGACTTGATCCAATCCCAGATTCTTAGGACGAGGTCGGGGTCGCCAATCCGCCGATGGATTAGAGTCTATCAACGTTTTTTCCAAAAAAATCCCATCGCTACTGCACGAAGATAGAAACGAATCTTTCGTTTCACGAGGGGATGAGTTCAACTTCGACAGTAATCTTTTCAGATCTGAAATAGAATTAAAAAGTCTATCTGAATGAGTTAATAGTAATGTCGCAGATTCATGCAGATTAGACGGAATAGGTTGAACCGTTGTGAGTGCATGATCAACAGTTTCCCCTTCTGTTCGTTTCGATAAATCGGGTGATAATGAATCCGACAGTTGGGACTGAATAGATAAGATCATATTAGATGAGATGACTTCATTATCGGAGCCCACATAGAAATTTTCTAAGACGTTGGAATAACTACTGCTACATCTCCCAATAAGGAAATCCCTTTTGATTCTCGGAATGAAACTGCTTCTCGCATAGTTCCATACAGGTAGATTAGAGTGGTCTAGAAAGTTTAGTGTATTCACTTCATCGGAAATGTATCTTGAAATACTCTCACCAATATCTTTATTTGAACCTCTCCCACGACTCGAATTATCTAGAAGCAGATTCCAATTCTGTCTCCCCGTAGTGGAAAGAGCATCACTTGAAAATCCTGTTCGGATAGATTCGATGCGGGGTAATCCAACAAGAGGCGGATTCACTGCGGGTTCTAGTGAGATTGAAGAGCCTATCACTTTTTTATCAATTAACAATCTAGACTCAATGAATAAACTCTTTTTTCTCTCGAGAATTCTTTTGAGAAAAGATATCTGTTCGTCAATGTCAATATCGAGTAAACTCGATAAGGGATCAAGCATCGAAAGATCTATATCGTTCAATTTCTCGATGCAATAATCAATCGTATGTATCAGAACTTCTTGGCGAGTAACCTCAGTAACAATCATTTTGTAAAGAAATAAAACATTGAGAAATCGATGAGGATACTTCTCGTTATTTTGAGTGGTGTTATTAATCCCAGTACCAATACTATTTAGTAATTTGTTTCTCATTATTGATACACCGCAAATCGATTTATCCAAGTCATACTTTATTTCTAAAAAGACTTTCCCGAAAGGGGAAAAAGACGAATCTCCGGTTGTATCAAGCCATCTATGCACATTTGACTGAACATTCCTATACTCATCGACTCGAAAGGTAATATATTCGTTCAACAAACGCTCTATGTTATCTTTCCATTTCAATAATCTTTCTTCAGTTGCAATTCTTGTTACACCGTTGGATTCCCCGCGCCCCGCCCAGCCATCCAACCGATATTTGATTCGGAAGAAATATTCACTAGCTAATGCACAGAAATAGTCATATAAAAGAAGTGTGTATGTTGAGTAGAGAGGTATCAATCTATTTCGTCCATACAATCTAACTAGAGAATATATTGAATGTATGTTATCTTTTCCTTTCAATTCATTTAAAAAAGTAGTATTTTCACTTCTATTAGTTACTTCTCTAGGTATACCTAGAAATATTTTAAAATATCTTGGAAGAATCTTATTGAGGTCAAAGTATTTGCTACTTGGCAACCCTAGTTTCTTTCCAAATATCCTAGTAACTGATAGATTCTCTTTCATTTTCAATGGAAATCCTTTCCCAGATTTCTCACTATTATTAATATCAATAATTATTGCCCCATTAGAAATCGGATTCGATTCCTCAATTATCAAAAAAAATCCAGTGAGTCGATTTATTAATTCATTTCTTATTGGTGAATAAGTGTGTAGAATAGGAGAGTCTCCCCCAATTTCGTGACAATCTAACCCGGATATACCATCACGAGACGACATTGTATTTTTATAAGATGGAAATGAAGACAAATTGGAAAAGGCCTCTCTCAATCTTGTTGTTTGTAGTCGATCCAGATCTTGCTTGTTATGGATTTTTCAGAAGAATAACGAATCAGAATCATTTTGGTAACAGTCACTTTTATTTTTATTTTTATAAAGTCCCGCATGTTTATAGAATTTGAAAAACCTATTTGAATCTTCTAAATACCTATCCCTCCATAATATCTGAATCCCCTCAGTCTCATCTCTGGATATATCCTCGCCAGGGAGTGAATCCCTCACTATGCAGACCTTCCATCTATCTGAAACCAGAGGATTCATTGCACCATAACGAACTTGCTTTTCTTCTCTCGTCGAACCTGTTGAAATATCTTCGTTCGAACCTAAATAGTAAGAATCAGGTGTTCTTTTCTTCCCATCTTTTTCAACAGATAAATATCTTTTGGATTGAAGAAAGTAGTAGGAGAAGTCACCAGATTTTTCTGCTTGTTCTTTTCTTACTCCACCACCCCCATTAATCATTTTGGTTAATATAGAACTTCTTTCGATCGAACTTCTATCACTCAAGCAATGCATAGAAATTGGTATTGTTAGTAACATTAGGACTTCCAAGGTGATGCTACTACCCCTCTTTACTGAATGACGCAGATTGCGCAGAAAGAGTGAACTTAGAATTCATAAGTCAAATAATCTGATAAAAGGTTCATAACTGGAGAATGGACCAATTAGAAATTCTTTGAGATGTTGGTTCTTTAATGATTTGAAGAAGTAGTCTAATCTACTGATTTCTACTAACCCCAGAGCTTTAGATAGAGAATATGGACTTCCTACTCTTTTTTTTCCCACCCTTTCTACCTTATTTTCTTTTTTCATCTTATTCATATGTGATAGATACTATCTATTTCTCACATTTATTATATGGATAATCTTGAAAGATTCAAGATACGATGGAGTAAGTACTTCAAATAAGTATAGTGATTTATATACATATTCGTGTCCAAAACGGAAATTGGATTGGAAATCTCAAATCGTTATTGTTGAGGAGACCTGTACATATCCTCTCCACCTTTTTTCACAACTTTTCCTATTCCAAGAAATAAGAACGAGTTATCTAATTGGATGGGCGAACGACGGGGATTGAACCCGCGCGTGATGGATCCACAATCCATTGCCTTGATCCACTTGGCTACGTCCGCCCCTTCTGCTACTCGGCTCCCTGAATGTGAAAGGGAACAGGATCTATCTATTAAGATATTAGGGTCCTTCGATTGATACACATACATATTAGTTATGTATATAACGAGACAATAGTAAATCTGTGATATGAAGAACGTACTCCCACTCTATTCAAATGATTGGTAGATTACAAGCATTCTGTGAATCAGAACAGGAATATCTATATATATCTATATATATAGCCGCAGAAGAGTATTCCAAAGATTCTTCAGAATTCAAGATTGGAAACTGATGATTGTAAGATTCTGACAAACCATTACCATTCTTTCTATTCGTTTTATCTAACGAACCCTCATTGGATACCAAACCTTTTAAAACTAAAAGGTTTGGTATTCAGTTATACTGCATAACCAGACAGATATTATCCGTTTATAGAAGGAGCTTCAACAGAAGCTAAGTCTAGAGGGAAGTTATGAGCGTTACGTTCATGCATAACTTCCATACCTAGGTTAGCACGGTTTATGATATCAGCCCAAGTGTTAATAACACGACCTTGGCTGTCAACTACGGATTGGTTGAAGTTAAAACCATTTAAGTTGAATGCCATGGTGCTGATACCTAAAGCGGTGAACCAGATGCCTACTACGGGCCAAGCAGCTAAGAAGAAGTGTAGAGAACGAGAATTGTTGAAGCTAGCGTATTGGAAGATCAAACGGCCGAAATAACCGTGAGCAGCTACGATGTTGTAGGTTTCTTCCTCTTGACCGAACTTATAACCTGCATTAGCAGACTCATTCTCAGTAGTTTCTCTGATCAAACTAGAAGTTACCAAAGAACCATGCATAGCACTGAATAGAGAGCCGCCGAATACGCCAGCTACACCCAACATGTGAAAAGGATGCATAAGGATGTTATGCTCAGCCTGGAAAACGATCATAAAATTGAAAGTACCAGAAATGCCTAGAGGCATACCGTCAGAGAAACTTCCTTGACCAATTGGGTAGATCAAGAAAACGGCGGCAGCAGCTGCGACGGGAGCTGAGTACGCAACAGCAATCCAAGGACGCATACCCAAACGGAAGCTTAGTTCCCACTCGCGACCCATGTAGCAAGCTACACCAAGTAGGAAGTGAAGAACGATCAGTTCGTAAGGACCACCATTGTATAGCCATTCATCAACGGAAGCTGCTTCCCAAATTGGGTAGAAGTGTAATCCGATAGCTGCAGAAGTAGGAATGATAGCACCAGAGATAATGTTATTCCCATATAACAAAGAACCAGAAAACGGGCTCACGAATACCATCAATATCTACAGGAGGAGCTGCGACAAAAGCAATGATGAATACAGAGGTTGCGGTTAGTAGGGTAGGAATCATTAAGACGCCGAACCATCCGATGTAAAGACGGTTTTCAGTGCTGGTGATCCAGTCGCAGAAGCGACCCCATAGGCTTGCGCTTTCGCGTCTTTCTAAAGTTGCGGTCATGGTAATCTTTGGTTTTCAAAATAATTAGTGATTCCCCAGGCTAGTAAGCTTGTTAACTCCTAGTATATCACGAAATCCTATCCGTGTCAACTAAGATTGATTGAGTATCCAAAACTATTAGATACAGAGGCTATTTATCGGTATCTTGAATATACCCTATCCCTTATTCCACAACGCGACCCCCCCCCCCCCCTCTTTTTTTTTTTTTAGAATTAAAAAAAAAATAGTTTTTCCTCTATGTCTCGTGGGAAGGAGGGGGACTAACTATTCATTGATCATCCATTGAAAATTGGTTGGGACTGGGAGAAGCTCCTCAAATTGTAGTGATCTTTCAGATCATACAGCTTCCTCTATGTGCGTCCCAATGGATCTCAGTTCTCCGAATAACTAATCGATATTGCATCAAGCCTTTCCCCGATGGACTTTCCAACTCCACATTAGTTTCTTCCCTTCTATAAGATAGAGAGTCTAATAATTGATAATCTACTAAATGGTTATCAATCCTCACTTATGGCTTAGATATCTCTTATTCATCGTCCAATTTTTACTTATCCATTTGTTTATGGCGTATTCTGATTCCCGATAACCTGCGCCCTGGTTCCAATCCACAATCTTTTCATTGTGGATTGGAACAAATCTGAAATTAACGGAAATGGGCAAAAGCTTTGTTAGCTTCCGCCACTTTATGGGTCTCCTCTTTCTTCCGTACGGCACTACCAGAATTTCTAGCAGCATCCATTGATTCATCACTCGATCTTAAAGCCATACTTCGACCTGAACGTTTTCGACACGCGATCAATAACCATCGGATAGCCAAAGCTTTTCCTTCTGCAGGTACGACTTCAACGGGAACTCGATAAGTCGATCCACCTACACGTTTGGATTCTGTTACTACATCGGAGTTACCCCACGTACTGCTTGTCGTAGAACAGACAGTGGATTCCTATTTGTCTTTTATCTAATCCGCTTCATAGCCCGATAAGGAATCTGATAAGCTAATGATTTTTTGCCGTTCTTAAGAATACGATCAACCAGCATGTTTACTAATCGATTACGATAAATCGGATCCGATTCTATATTTCTCTTTCTGTTCGCTACACTGCTCCGATGTAACATGAGTTTGCAGATATGTCAGATTTCAATCAATTCTTTTATCCCAACGCCAATGGTATCTTAGAATATTATTTTGCTTCTTCACTCCATATTGTAGGGTGGATCCGCCGGTTAGTCGAAGATCTCCCTCCGAACTGCACGTACGACTTTCATCGAATACAGCTTTCCATATGATTGAATAGAAATTATTGAAGTGATTTTGAACCACTTTTAGTTAATCATATTTACTCATTATGCATTGAGTATCCGTTTCCTCTTCATTATTCTAAGAATAGAAGAAAGTCAAAGTTTAGGAATGGAAAAAGAAAATCTTGCATTTCAGTTATCTTACTAAGAATGTCCGTGGGTTTATTGATCCAATTACCGAATGTTCACAAAAACTTCACCGAATCTCCATAATCGTAGTCTAACCCCGTTCCAAGAGGAAGAGACATTCTAAGATTTTCTATGTAGGAGTCCAGGTAAAACTCAACTTACTGGAATGTAATACCTTGGACACCAAGTTGTTTCACACAAATAGATGGATAATATTCAATCTTTGTAATAGCAGGCTTCAGTCCCCTGGCAATGCTGGGTCGGCTACACGTTTAACATATCAGAACAACTGATACGGAATCATTGCGATGATACAAGTTGCGACAATGTTCTGCAACGCACTAGAACGCCCTTTCTTACGATCCTTTACTCCTACAGCATCTAAGGTTCCTCTAACGATATGATACCTCACACCGGGTAGGTCTTTAACCCTTCCGCCTCTCACAAGGACCACCGAATGTTCCTGCGAATTATGGCCAATACCTGGTATATAAGCCGTTACCTCGAACTTGGAGGTTAATCGAACTCTGGCGACTTTACGTAGGGCAGAGTTAGGTTTTTTTGGTGTAGTTGTGGAATAGTTGACAGATGAGTCAGTTTCAATGTCACTATACAGAACCGTACATGAGATTCCCACCTCATACGGCTCCTCGTCATTCAATTCCTCTTATCAATTACTCTTAAGAAAAGGAGTACAAGACTCTTTTCAGCTGTTCTCAGCTACAAAAGAATTTACAAAAAAAAATTAGATTCTTTTCAACTCATTTCCAAATCTTTGCTTTTATGCCCCCTTCATTTCCCAAACCTCAGTATTATTAATAAGTAGCACGGATAGAGAAATGGAAATCTATCAAATTGCTGGGTAGATTCGCTAATGAGTCTCTTGTTTTCAATTTGAGTAATATGAAACGGGTCAAATATAGAGGAGATTGACGAGTTGGTATAGGCTTATCCATATCATTAATTACCCTTCGATAAGGAATCCATTTGAAATGAAGACAGCTTCGATATCTGACTTTCGTTCTTTCTTTCGTTCCAACGAGGCTGCCTGAGAAAGATTCGGTAACCTACCTAACTACCTAATAAGTAAGTGAGTAAGGATACGTATCTTTATGGGATAGGATCCGATGACTGCTTGAGGCCCGCTAGTAGCGATGATGCTGAAGTAGCAGTGAGAAAGGAAACCAGGGATATATACGAAAAGAAAAGAGGTTACTTGTCTCGGTGATTCTGGCTTAGTTAGCTTGTTCCGTGACGAGCGACTAAGTCAAGTCCTGCATCCTATTTCCTCCCTCTTCCGTGGACCGGATCAGAAGTCCAGGTTCCGTGGAAAGAAAATTGTACCACGGGACCTCGAGAAGGTCAAGCTGTTATTACTACCAATTGTTACTACCAATGCATGACACAGATTTTTCTAATTCAGTTGTGTACTCCAAGGTTAATTCAGATGAATGGCGAGGACGAGTATTTCATCTATACCATAAAGATTATGAATAGGGAAAGAAGAACGAAGTGTAGTAAAAAGAGAGTTAGTAATGCCAATTTTAGACGGGTTTAGTAATATCAGTTGCATAGCCAGTCCCGGTAGGATGCCAATGCACCAATCTAGTATAGTATAGTTAGAGACTGTATAGGGTTACAAAGATGTTGGGTAGAGGTAGCCCCGACTCTTTTGAAACATGTCTCTGAGAAATCTTTTAACTTGAAATTGGGGACTTGCCAGTGGGTTAACAAGGCCTCCGTTATAGCCTCCCGAAAGTTATGTAGGCAACTGGCAAAAGTACGGTCAAGGACGAACTTAAGGATACCGAAAAAGCCTATAAGAGTAGAGACAATGTGCATAAACCTCCGTGTATGTGTCAAAAGGGATATAGGGAAAGAGTGTCGAGATGTCGACTATGTCGGCTTTTTCCGTTATCGAGGTGGTGAAGCAAGATAAGGGGGGGGGTGCATGTAGAGGCGTGTCACGCCTTACTCTCCGGAGGAATCTCCACCCCAAGAAAATCCAGACTGCGCGACCTCAGGTTACCACCAAGCTAGCGTATCCTCCCGGCGCGACGAGCGGGTTAGAAAGAGCAAACCATCGTTTTTCCAAACTGAGAGGGACGCCTGAGCGATTACGAACCAAGCAATCAACGAGGCTCAATAGGAGAACAACCTCGTGGGAAGCTAATGCGCGAGACGACAGCAACCCCTCGTGATATCTGCTCCCTCCGGCACGGCTCCCCATCTCCCCATCCCCCCATCTCCCCCTCTACCTTGCCATAGTACGGTTGTTTGCGGGAGGGGAAGTAGATCCTGTCCCTCCGTCCCAGGGAGAGCTGGAAAGAGGCCAGTTCCTGGAGGATAGGGTGGCGTAGAACCCTCTGCTCCAGCTCGTATCCGGGCAGGCTTCCGCACGCCTCTTTCACCTTAGAGAGTAAGGAACCGCCCCTTTTAAGCTGGCCCCATTAAGGCCGGAGTAAAGGAGGGTTTCTAGTAGGTGTTTTGGTATGTCATCTCCCCATTTGGAGAAGATGTGGGCCCAGAAGGCGCAGGAGCGGGTGGCCAGGGAAGAAGGCGACGTCGTGTTTGTTGGGTTGATGTGCATAGTAGATATGGGGATTAGATACACGGGTGGTGGGGACAGTGTCGATAGTGTCGATAGTGTCGATAGTGTCGATACTGTCGATACTGTCAATACTGTTGATACTGTTGATACTTTATTGAGTGTCAATAGTGTCGATACTTTATTGAGTGTCAATAGTGTCGATAGTGTCGATAGTGTCGATAGTGTCGATAGTGTCGATACTTTATTGAGTGTCAATACTGTCGATACTGTTGATACTGTTGATACTTTATTGAGTGTCAATACTGTCGATACTGTTGATACTGTTGATACTTTATTGAGTGTCAATAGTGTCGATAGTGTCGATAGTGTCGATAGTGTCGATAGTGTCGATAGTGTCGATACTTTCAAGACTTTCCCTAGTTTCAATAGTGTCGATACTGTTGATACTTTATTGAGTGTCAATAGTGTCGATAGTGTCGATAGTGTCGATAGTGTCGATACTTTCAATACTTACTAGTTTCAATAGGTTGACTGGTCTCCCCCTCAATCAGGGCACTACCCCCTTGCGCTCCACCGGGATTTCAACCCCCAGGAGGCGTTGGCTGTTCTGTCTAAGTGAGACATCAAGCAAACGGGTGGTGGGAGAGTGGTGAGAACGCCGGGTAAGGTGGACCAGCCCGTCGTTCTCTAGGCTAACGGGGATGCCCATACGGGATTCCTCTAAATGAGACACGAGGTACATAAGGAGGATTCACCTCATGGGACGCAAGTATGCGAGAGGTGAGCAATCCGTTGTGGTAGAGGCTGCGGGGCCTCCCCGGCAAAGATGCCTCCTCTGGCCTCCCATAGTAGGGCCTTATCTGGGAGGGAAGATAGATCATGCCTCTTGAACCCACCATTTCGTGGAAAAGGGCGAGCTCTTGTAGGATGGGATTACCCAAAACCTTCTTCTGGAAGTCAGCGAGCCCCGTAGATTGGTGCTCTTGATGCGCCTCCTTAATGCACGCTGAGATGGCGCCGGGCCTGACTGGTCAGGCTGGCCCCATTTAAGCCCGAGTAGAGTATTCGCTTAAGGAGTGGCTTGGGACATCCGTCTCCCCACTTCTCCATAACAAAGGCCCAGAAGGACCCTGATTGGTAGGCCTCCCATGTGTTAGGTGCTTTGGTGTAGCCCATCAGCTCTGCATAGATGCCCGTGTGGCACGCCACCATGTCAATCTCTTCCAGGACGAGCTCATCGGGAAGGACGAGTTGGTTGATAACCTGGTAGATAACCCCCTTTAGGTCGCGCCTCAGGTTGGCCAGGGTGGCCGATTCCATGGCCGCTCTTCGGCACGAGCCGTGCGTAACTGGGTAGAAACCTGTAGGAGGTGGCAAAAGGTTGCTGTACAGGGCACCGACGGTGGAAGTAAGGCCGGGCTCCTGGCCCAAAGAGACGGAAGAGGAGGTAGCACGTGCTGGTAATGACCACGCTCTCCTCATTAAGGAGATCTACGAGTTCTTTGTATCGAGAGGGAAGAGCAGCCAGCCTCGAGAGACCTGAACTCAAGAGGCCTGATAGAGGATAAGGCATGCCGGCCAGGGTGGTGCTTGGCAATAAAGGGGGGAGCTTGTGTGCGCCACGCGTTGATGCTGTCTCCGCCTTTAGATATAGGCTCCCCACCAGCCCTTTGAGACCTGCCCTGACCTTGAGGTTAGAGACTGCCCACCGCACTATCTGTTCAACCGTCCACGTCTCCTCCCTGCGGCGGGCCTCCTCTAGCTCAGGATACCGCTTTAGGAAGTCCCTGTTCTCTCCTCCTCAGGGGCTGTAAACTGATCCCCCCAGCCTCCACTCTCTCTTCCTTTTGCAGCCGTGCCGTCCCTCTTGCAAAGATCCTGCTTGAGATTGTTGCAAGTTGGAAAAGTATCGACACTATCGACACTATCGACACTATCGACACTCTCTCTTCCTTTTGCAGCCGTGCCGTCCCTCTTGCAAAGACCCTGCTTGAGATTGTTGCAAGTTGGAAAAGTATCGACACTATCGACACTATCGACACTATCGACACTCTCTACCTCTTCAACAGTATTGACAGTATCGACAGTCTTGAAAGTATCGACACTATCGACACTATCGACACTATCGACACTATCGACATCATCGGCACTCTCTACCTCTTCAACAGTATCGAAGTGATCGACAGGATCGACTGTATCGACACTATCGACATCATCGACACTATCGACATCATCGACACTATCGACACTATTGAAACTATTACATCATCGGCACTTCCTACATCGTTGGAACAGTCTATCGTCTCACAGCCATCTCGCTCCCATTCCTCTCTCTCCTTCTCAAACCCGGGCCAAGGACTTGTCTCCATTAGGTATCGCATGGACCCCGTTACCCTGTTCTTCCTTATGGGCTCCCCCCCGCTGAGGCTTAAGCCTTGGACAATTCTTCCTAGTGCCCGCCTCTTGATCAGAACATCGCGATACCCCTGCGACCTTATCACATCATCCAGCGCTTCCCCGAATTGGTTTAAACGGGAAAGGCTCTATCCCGTTAGCGTCTGCATATAGGGTATAATCCTCGTAGAGAGATCCGGGGAGCGGCACTCTCTTGGCACCTAGCGGGATCTCGAACCCCGGGCAATATCTTACCCTCTTGGTCACCCACTCTATCAGCCCCGAGCAGTCCGCCCCGCCACCGGTTTAACTCGTTCAGGGCCTCGACACAGTGACCTATCCGGGTCTTCTCGGGCGGCATTCCCAAGGCCCAGTTGACTATCCCGCTGGCATCCACCTTGAGCTTTCAATCAGGAACGGGTTGCGACGCGTTACTGTCCTGGGGTGTGTCCCTTTCCCCTCCTTTATGCCCCGCGGAGTCCGAAAAGTCGACATAGTTGACACTGTCGACACTGTCGACACCGCTCGCCCCATCCTCGCTCCCATCCCCCTCTCCCTCCCTCAGGAACCCTTCCCAGGGCTCCGTCTCCATGAGATACTTCACGATGTCCACCCTCCCGCTCCTCTTTATGGGCTCTCCGTACCCGCCCAAGCCCACCCCAATAACCACCCTTCCTTGGGATCTTCTCTTCGTCACTATGTCCCGGTACCCCTGGGACCTTACAGAGTCCTCAAATGCGTCCCCAAAAGAGCAGTAAGATACCGGTTCTGTCCCTTGCGTCTCCGCGCACATACGATTCGTATAACGACGACCCGCTTAAGGGCACCTTCCTCGCTCCCAAGGGCATCTCTTGGCCCGGGCAATATATCACCTTGGCGAACAACCATTCCAACACCCCCGAGGAGTCTAGCCCGCCTCCGCTCAGCTCATTGATAGCCTCCACACACTGCCCTATCCGGGACTGCTCGGCCGGCATCGCCAATGCCCAGTTAACCAGCCCGCTAGCGTCCTCCTTAAGCTTCTCTAGGAGAAGCGGGTCTCGCCGCGCGGCGGCCTTCGGCGTCAGCAGGTACAGCATGCGCCGCCTAAAGCCGCTGGTCCGGTCTTGCACACTCCACTTCGCGTTGGAGGTAACTAGGAGGAGGGCCCGGATAGCTAGAGAGAAGATCCTCCCGTTCTTGATCTCGACAGTCACCTTATCCCCCGAGATCCGTTTTTTTAGGATCGAGCATATCGCGTCGTTTACCTTGAGTGGTATATCCGGCAGCGTGATAAGCACCTTGTCCTGGATCGCCCTCATCTCAAAGCGGTTTGCTAGCCGTAGCACATCCAACGCGCAAGATGCCTCCCCTATGATGTGCTCCAACAGCTGCACCATCGTGGATTTCCCCGTGGCCCCTGGGCCCCGAAGGTACAGGCAAAACTGCTCGCTGTTATCCTGAGTGAACAGCAAGCGCAGGAACGCCCGTAGAACATTGAGTTTCAACGGGTCTCCTGCTGTTAAGCTAAGTAAGAACTCCTTCTGTACCTTGGTGAGCTGTGTACACGGATTCAATGCGATCCCGCATTGATTAAAGGACCAAAGGCCCGGCCGCGGCGGCAACAGCTCCTTATCGTCACCCCCGTACTACCAGGACCCGTTGGTAAAATGCACCCCTTTCAGCGGCTGGGGTGTCTTGTATAGCCGCTGCCTCAGGTACTCTTCGATAAGCCGGCGGAACTGGAGGGTCCCCATCCTCTTTCTTAGGGGAGGCGTGTATC